>NC_049236.1:57873795-58093920 GCF_011100685.1 Canis lupus familiaris
AATTATATCTTAGGAGATATCCGTGGCAGAAACTAATAAATGATCCCCAACACTTCTTTTTTCCATGTTGCATAGAGCTTATAAACTACTGTCAAGGGACCAAATCCAGTCTCACCACCAGTTTTTGTGTGTCTGTTGCATTTTAAATGGTTGACAATATTGGAAACTGGTAACTTCACTGAAATTAAACCTTTATTGTCCATAAATTAAATTATACTGAAGCACAGAAACTCTTGTTCATGTACATGTTATTTATGATAGCTTTTGTGCTACACAAACAGGATAGGTGAATACTTCCAACAGAGATCATATGGTCCCCAAAACTTCAAATGATTAGTCTCTGACTAATGTTGTCCAATCCCGAGCTAGAGTAATAGAACAGCTGCATGTCAGTTCAACTAAAGAATAAATTTCCAGGGTTCCTTTAGTTTAGATATGGCCTTGTGGCTGGACCATCGATGCAGAAGCAGACATTACGTGTGCAATTTACAGCTCGTGCCCAGGATGCAAAGAACTATGCTCTCCTTCCCTTCATTTCCCACTGGCTGGTATGAGTTTTTACATGATAAAGAAATAAACTTTTATTTTGTTTAAGCCATTATTATTTTGGCCTGTATTGCAATAGCCAAAACTATATCCTAACCAATAGTGCTCATCTATTCATATTTTTGTATATTATGTGTGATTTAAACTGTGAGATTTTTAGATTAGATTTTATCAAATAACAGCTTATTTCTAGGACATTTGCAACAAAAGGCGAATTTATTTTTATAAATAAAGAAAAAATATGTTTAAGGAACACAGAATAATAATTTACAATGAAGAAGTAAGATTGTAGTTTTCAACTAAAAAAATCATCAATTTAGCTAGTAATCTAAATTAAAATTAAAGAAAAAAAATAAAAAATAAAAAATAAAATAAAATTACATTAAAGTAACAATGTGATTTCATTTCAGCCATAAAAACTCTTCTGATTTTTTTTCTATGTGGAAAGTATCAATTGGCATAACGCCCTTGTCCTCTTTTTACCTCTTTGCTCACTCATCCACTTTAAAGGTTGATCTATGTATCTGATTGGTAAGAAACTTGGCTTGAATTCAATGGTCCACTCTCCTTATTATTTCTTGGGAAGAGGCTACTTGCAGAAAGCACACATTCTCACTTTTTCTAACAAGACATGAACCTAGGGGTTCATTGCTTGGTGTATATGTGTGTGTGCAAGAGCATGGGAGGAAAGGATTGGGAGGCAAATTTAATTCATAGGAGACAGGCCTTTGACTTTGAGAAATAAGCAAAGAGTAAAATTTCAGGGAAAAGATACATAAGGACTAATTGAGGACCAATTTTATACATTCAGGTCAGATGGTTCAGCTTTGGAGTTTTGTGAGTGGGCCTGACACTGTGAATTTAGCAGTTTACAGAAGCTTATATTGAATTATGAAGCTGTAATTTATAGTTGTTCTGCAGCTTGAACATGAAGAGTTATGCTAAAGGTCATGCTGTGTTATGATCTTAGTGGGTGACTGTAGCTTATGGTGCAGTTTTCCCAAAATGAGTAGGCCTTTCTATATTAGGATATTACCTAAGCAGGCACCAGTGAAGCAAAGATTCAAATATAACAAATCAGGCAGTTCAAATATTGTTTTGTTAGAGATAAGGAGTCAGAAAAATAGGTTACTTTAAACTGAATTTAGTTTGTGCTCTGCAGTGTGGTGAGGTTCCAGCTTTAAATTTTAGATTCTGGTCTACATAGACCACTCTGGATTAGTTGTTCCAATTTCCATTTTCCATTCAGGGTCAAGGCAGTAGTATGGTGGAAAAGAGAGAGAAGTGTGAAGTCATGTAATCTATTATGTAGGTACATGAGTCACTACCTATCGGACTTTTAAATTGGCTTTATCTTGACCTAAATACACGAAGGAGGAGTCATTTTGCTTTTTATGAGACAGATTTGTTGGGTCTAAAGATTTCTCCACCAAGTAGCAACAGATACCGACCCTGTGATTCAGTTCAAACACATTTCCCAAAATAGTTTAGACTCCATTTAATCAAATCAAATAATACATGTTTAGTTTACTAATCCATGGGTGCCAGAAACACACAGTTTCAGGGTAATGAATATTAATATGTTTTGAATATGTTGGAAAGAAAAGGAAAATAAGATATGTTGAATGGAACAAGCACAATCAAAGAGGTCTAAATTTTGCATGCAGGCAACACTGTTTTAACATCTTTCTCCAAGAGAAAGGACATATGGGTAGTTGGATACTATCCCACATATGGTAAATAGATCATACCACAATTCATCTTTTGCAGGAAGATGTTTCACAAATGAGTTTATAAGTTTTAGATGGTTCTCAGCTAGTATATTTTGTGGTTTTGGTGAAGCAAAAACCAAGATTTTTCTTGCCTATTCTCCATCCTGCAGATATTGATATTTTTAATATGATGCTATGGCAACATAGAAATTGTTCTAGGATCATAATTTTGTCTCAGGTCAGAGCTCTGGCAATTGGAGATGGAATGATTCTAAATTGGGTACAAATCTGTACATATGATAATATTCTGTGTCCTATTAACTTTGTGCACTCTATAAAAGTGAGGTTCAAAGCACTTTGGAACTATATGTAATACATGAGGCCACGATGGGAGTTATATTAATCTAGCTAATGAGGCTATACCCAAGCTGAAAGAAGTTCTAGCCCAGTCAGCATCTGACTGAGATTGAGTAGAAAAAAAGTAAAAAAAAAAAAAATAATAATAATCATATAAATCACCTTTTTAAACTTTTAAACACTAGGAAATCAATTTTAATGTTTACATTTTGACATTTTGTACTTTAATTTTCAAGAAGCTTTAATGTTTGTGTTTTCATATATCCCTAGACATTATATAATGGGAAGGATTCCTCTTAATTAGGGACATTTTGATATTTTTACCATTACTATTGGAAAATCTTTATGTCTTGTAATTGGAGTATTATTATGCCATTTACTTGCAGTACAATACATCTTATTTATAGGTGATGATGGACTTCAAAGCTGGCCCTGGTTTGAAAGTGGAAATAGAATATAGAGTAAATATAAGGACTTGACACAGTGTACCTTGAGATAGATGTAATTAATTCACTGTCTATCATAATTCATTGTCTTGTGGGCCCAAAAGAAACAGGAGTAACTAAGGAATTAGTCTTGTGAGGATACAAAGAAAACTGTATAAGTGGCTGATCTAGTGCCTTGAAATAGATAGCCACACCTTTAGTTGTTTGCAGTCTTAAAAGTTAATACTAGTAAAGTTAAGAGAATAGAAATAAGAGAATACTAAGAGGTAAACATTCACCCACTCTCTATTTTGTTTTTCCTTGTGAAATGACATGAGCACCCTTCTGGAGTGTCTTTGCTGTTTCATTTCCTCTGGGAAAATGAAGCAACCAATCTAATGCACCAGTTTGAAAGCAAAACCATGGTATGTACTTTTTAAAAATATTTTATTTATTTTTGACTCTTTGAGGAGCCTCCACACAGTTTTCCAGAGTGGCTGCACCAGTTCACATTCCCACCAACAGTGCAGGAGGGTCCCCCTTTCTCCGCATCCTCTCCAACATTTGTGGTTTCCTGCCTTGCTAAGTTTCCCCATTCTCACCGGTGTGAGGTGGGATCTAATTGTGGGTTTGATGTGTATTTCCCTGATGGTAAGTGATGTGGAGCATTTTCTCATGTGCATGTTGGCCATGTCTATGTCTTCCTCTGTGAGATTTCTCTTCATGTCTTTGCCCATTTCATGATTGGATTGTTTGTTTCTTTGCTGTTGAGTTTAATAAGTTCTTTATAGATCTTGGAAACTAGCCCTTTATCTGATACGTCATTTGCAAATATCTTCTCCCATTCTGTAGGTTGTCTTTGAGTTTTGTTGACTGTATCCTTTGCTGTGCAAAAGCTTCTTATCTTGAAGTCCCAGTAGTTCATTTTTGCTTTTGTTTCTTCTGCCTTCGTGGATGAACCTTGCAAGAAGTTACTGCGGCTGAGTTCAAAAAGGGTGTTGCCTGTGTTCGCCTCTAGGATTTTTTTATTTTTTTATTTTTTATTGGTGTTTAATTTACTAACATACAGAATAACCCCCAGTGCCCGTCACCCATTCACTCCCACCCCCCGCCCTCCTCCCCTTCTACCACCCCTAGTTCGTTTCCCAGAGTTAGCAGTCTTTACGTTCTGTCTCCCTTTCTGATATTTCCCACACATTTCTTCTCCCTTCCCTTATATTCCCTTTCACTATTATTTATATTCCCCAAATGAATGAGAACATATAATGTTTGTCCTTCTCCGACTGACTTACTTCACTCAGCATAATACCCTCCAGTTCCATCCACGTTGAAGCAAATGGTGGGTATTTGTCATTTCTAATAGCTGAGTAATATTCCATTGTATACATAAACCACATCTTCTTTATCCATTCATCTTTCGTTGGACACCGAGGCTCCTTCCACAGTTTGGCTATCGTGGCCATTGCTGCTATAAACATCGGGGTGCAGGTGTCCCGGCGTTTGATTGCATTTGTATCTTTGGGGTAAATCCCCAACAGTGCAATTGCTGGGTCGTAGGGCAGGTATATTTTTAACTGTTTGAGGAACCTCCACACAGTTTTCCAGAGTGGCTGCACCAGTTCACATTCCCACCAACAGTGTATGAGGGTTCCCTTTTCTCCGCATCCTCTCCATTTGTTGTTTCCTGCCTTGTTAATTTTCCCCATTCTCACTGGTGTGAGGTGGTATCTCATTGTGGTTTTGATTTGTATTTCCCTGATGGCAAGTGATGCAGAGCATTTTCTCATATGCATGTTGGCCATGTCTATGTCTTCCTCTGTGAGATTTCTGTTCATGTCTTTTGCCCATTTCATGATTGGATTGTTTGTTTCTTTGGTGTTGAGTTTAATAAGTTTTTTTAAAACTGTTTTATTTATTTATTTTTATTTATTTATGATAGTCACACAGAGAGCGAGAGAGAGAGGCAGAGACATAGGCAGAGGGAGAAGCAGGCTCCATGCACCAGGAGCCCGACGTGGGATTCGATCCCGGGTCACCAGGATCGCGCCCTGGGCTAAAGGCAGGCGCCAAACCGCTGCGCCACCCAGGGATCCCGAGTTTAATAAGTTTTTTATAGATCTTGGAAACTAGCCCTCTATCTTAAAAGCCATCTATGAAAAGCCCACAGCAAATATCATTCTCAATGGGGAAGCACTGGGAGCCTTTCCCCTAAGATCAGGAACAAGACAGGGATGTCCACTCTCACCACTGCTGTTCAACATAGTACTGGAAGTCCTAGCCTCAGCAATCAGACAACAAAAAGACATTAAAGGCATTCAAATTGGCAAAGAAGAAGTCAAACTCTCCCTCATCGCCGATGACATGATACTCTACATAGAAAACCCAAAAGTCTCCACCCCAAGATTGCTAGAACTCATACAGCAATTCGGTAGCGTGGCAGGATACAAAATCAATGCCCAGAAGTCAGTGGCATTTCTATACACTAACAATGAGACTGAAGAAAGAGAAAATTAAGGAGTCAATCCCATTTACAATTGCACCCAAAAGCATAAGATACCTAGGAATAAACCTAACCAAAGATGTAAAGGATCTATACCCTCAAAACTATAGAACACTTCTGAAAGAAATTGAGGAAGACACAAAGAGATGGAAAAATATTCCATGCTCATGGATTGGCAGAATTAGTATTGTGAAAATGTCAATGTTACCCAGGGCAATTTACACGTTTAATGCAATCCCTATCAAAATACCATGGACTTTCTTCAGAGAGTTAGAACAAATTATTTTAAGATTTGTGTGGAATCAGAAAAGACCCCGAATAGCCAGGGGAGTTTTAAAAAAGAAAACCATATCTGGGGGCATCACAATGCCAGATTTCAGGTTGTACTACAAAGCTGTGGTCATCAAGACAGTGTGGTACTGGCACAAAAACAGACACATAGATCAATGGAACAGAATAGAGAATCCAGAAGTGGACCTTGAACTTTATGGGCAACTAATATTCGATAAAGGAGGAAAGACTATCCATTGGAAGAAAGACAGTCTCTTCAATAAATGGTGCTGGGAAAATTGGACATCCACATGCAGAAGAATGAAACTAGACCACTCTCTTTCACCATACACAAAGATAAAGTCAAAAAAAATTCTAATTTGTAAACTTTTTCCTAAAAAAAAAAAAAAAAAAAAATCCTAATTTGTAAACTTTTTCCTAAAAAAAAAAAAAAAAAATTCCTAATTTGTAAACTTTTTCCTAAAAAAAAAAAAAAAAAATCCTAATTTGTAAACTTTTTCCTAAAAAAAAAAAAAAAAAAATCCTAATTTGTAAACTTTTTCCTAAAACAAAGATAAAGTCAAAATGGATGAAAGACCTAAATGTAAAACAAGATTCCATCAAAATCCTAGAGAAGAACACAGGCAACACCCTTTTTGAACTCGGCCATAGTAACTTCTTGCAAGATACATCCACAAAGGCAAAAGAAACAAAAGCAAAAATGAACTATTGGGACTTCATCAAGATAAGAAGCTTTTGCACAGCAAAGGATACAGTCAACAAAACTCAAAGACAACCTACAGAATGGGAGAAGATATTTGCAAATGACATATCAGATAAACGCCTCTAGGATTTTGATGGAACCTGCCCTACCACCCAGCAATTGCACTGTTGGGGATTTACTCCAAAGATACAGATGCAATGAAATGCCGGGACACCTGCACCCTGATGTTCATAGCAGCAATGTCCACAATAGCCAAACTGTGGAAGGAGCCTCAGTGTCCATCGAAAGATGAATGGATAAAGAAGATGTGGTTTATGTATACAATGGAATATTACTCAGCCATTAGAAATGACAAATACCCACCATTTGCTTCGACGTGGATGGAACTGGAGGTATTATGCTGAGTGAAGTAAGTCAATCGGAGAAGGACAAACATTATATGTTCTCATTCATGTGGGGAATATAAATGATAGTGAAAGGGAATATAAGGGAAGGGAGAAGAAATGTGTGGGAAATATCAGAAAGGGGGACAGAACATAAAGACTCCTAACTCTGGGAAACGAACTGGGGGTGGTGGAAGGGGAGGAGGCCGGGGGGTGGGGTGAATGGGTGACGGGCACTGAAGGGGGCACTTGACGGGATGAGCACTGGGTGTTATTCTGTATGTTGGTAAATTGAACACCAATAAAAAATTAATTTATTATATATTAAAAAAAAGATTTTATTTATTTTTGGAGAAAGGGGAAGGAAAAAAAAATCTCAAACAGACTCCCAGCAGAGCACAGAGCCCCATGACAGCTGTCAGGGGGCTGGATCTCAGGACCCTGAGATCATGATCTAAGCTGAAACCCAGCATCAAATGCGTAACTGACTGAGTCACCCAGATGCCCCAACTGTGATATGCATTTCAGGCTCCTGTTTTCTTTCTCCTGAGTCAGGGGCATGGAGGGAATGCAAGCTCTCTTCTGCTTCTGATTTTTGTTGTTTCTGCATTATATATCCCTTCCATTGGGAAAAAAAAAAGAGATATGTCACAACACATGGAAAACAAAACCCAGCGTGAGGACAAAACATTTGATTTAGAAAACTTCAGATTTTAAATATTAGTGTCTCTTCGGGAATTTGCTTTGTAACATCACTTCAAAACAGACAGCAAGGAAAACTATCAAAGGGAAGGATGTTTGGGAATGAATTGACTCAAATCATGAGGTCAAATCATGATTTTTATATATGTACAATTGTAGCAATCTTGCCCTAAATCTTTAACAATAGGTATAAGATTTCTTTCTTTATCCAACTTTATTGAGATATATTTTATATATAACAATATGTAAGTTTTAGGTGTACAACATGACAATTTGATATATGTAGATTTTGAGAATGATCACCACTATAATATTAGTTATTGCATCAATTGTCTAATATTTCTTCAGATTATTTGTTGATTAGGATATGTGCTTTTTTTTTTTGTTTTTTTTTTTTTTTTGTTTTAAGATTTTATTTATTTGCCAGAGAGAAAGAGAGAGATCACAAGCAGGGGGAACAGGGAGGCAGAGTGAGAGGTGAAGCAGACTCCCCACCAAGCAGGAAGCCTGATGCAGGACTCAGTCCTAAGCCGAAGGGAGATACTTAACTAACTGAGCCACCTAGGTGCCCCTCTTGATCAGAGTATTTTTGATCAAGATTTTATATCCCTAGGATTGGTTGTCAGTATGTTAATAGTTTGAGTTTTTCAGGAGTTGGCATAGATGATAATTACGAAACTATTTTTCCATTTCAGAATAAGATACAGAACCTTGCACATTATTTAGTACTGTATGGGAGGAAAGGGAGACCTAATGATATTTTTGTCCAGAAGAGAACTAGGACAAACAAAGAGATATTTTAAAGTACTTAAAATTCTTGGCAGAAGTATTCACCAACATATTGGGAAGTTGGATGTGTGTTTTCAGAGCATGTGCTTAAGTGAAAAAATTGACATCAATAGTAAATGTGTGGTAAACTCATACTCATTTATATATGATACTCATGTACTCATATTTACATATGAGAGTGCTTATGTAACATCTACTTAGTTATTTTCTTAATATTTAAATTATGTTTTCTCCAATAGAAAAAAAATAAAGTCTAGAAAAAAATTATGCACACACACACAGCACTGTAGGGGGTGAGGTGCATAAAGATATGCCAAAAACTTGAGAGTCTAAATTTATATTACATGAATAAGGAGATGAGGTATATACAGATATACGTAAAAGTTCCATTAATAAATATCCAAATAAATAAAATGTGAGTTTCAAGCAGGAGATATCACTTCTGCCCTGAGACTAGAATGATACTGGAAATTAAGAACTCTTTAATAAATGAAATAGTGCTTGAAAAATTAATATATATTTTAGGACATTCATTTTCCATGTACTTGTCATTTCTTTTTTTTTTTCTAGCTTTATTATTTTTTTAAGATTTCAACTTATTTGAGAGAGTAAGAGAAAGAGAAAGAGAGGAGAGAGAGTGGGGGACAGTGGGTGGGGGGCAGAGGGAGAAGCAGACTCCCTGCCAGGCAGGAAACCTAATATAGGGCTGGATCCCAGGATTCTGGGATCATGACCTGATTCTAAGGCAGATACTTAACTGACTGAACCACCAGGTGCCCCATGTACAAGTCATTTCATGTAAAAGGTAGCAAGGGGAAATTACCTAGAAAAGTGATCTCTTTGTGTCATTGGTAGAAAAAAAATTCCATAAAAAGAAATACATTTAGAAAGTAAATCTGAAAACACACAAGAAAGAGTTTTGGGTGCCAGCTTAATGATTTTTATTTAATTATGAAGCAAAAAAACACATTGATGATTTTATTACAGCTTTGTTTCCTTTTTGTTTCTACTTTATTTGGGGGAAAGTATTTTTTAATTATATTTTTACATTCTGGGTTATTTTGTTAAGATTATAAATATGACAGTTGGGTGTTGCATGATTAAATAACAAAGAAATTAAAGACCAAAACAAATTGGAGCTACTAAAATTATTACTTTAATACACAAAATGCCTGAAAAGGAATTTTGACAATAAAAAGTTGAAAGAAAATGAGAAATAAATTAAAATGTCTATAGAGATTCTTTTTATCTCATAATTTTCTTCATCTTTTTTAATCTATTGAAAATTTTTGTACAGATTTTGAATCACTTTGAATCACATATTTTTTTTAAATTACAGATGAAAACACTAAGAAATACAGTCTATAACTTCTATTAAATCTGACATCAATCTGCTATCTCAATTATAAAAAATATGTTTGAAAAGAGAACATTTCATGGCACACATTAGGGGAGAAGAGCAAAATCTATTTATTTTTATAAAACATGGAGAAAGAAAAGACAAGCTAATGAGTTCCTTTTGGACATAGTTTATAATAACATATTTCTTTAAAAAATATTTTGAATGAAAAGGATATTTTGAAGGATTTATATTAATAGATCAGCCAACAAACTATTCAACAGTTTCAAAAGCCTAAGGACTCAAATGCACTCTCATCAGCCATGTATGTATTCAATGCTATGATAATGAATAAAAGCCACAAAAAAAAAAAAAAAAATCTGCTTAAGACACACAAGACTGTGGTGATAGCATTAATAAAATAACATGAAAATAAACTTTTTAAAAATTATAGTGTTGAATTTTCAAATATGTTTCTTTTATTCTGCATTATTTATTTGCCACTATAAGCATCAACATGAAAAAAATGATTAATTCTACCAAAATATGTCACATCATGTTTAACATTTCTAATGGTAGTCTATGTTCACTGTGAGAGAGTCCATATGAGACGTCTGTACAAAGCTTGTCTGCAGAGATAGATGATAGATTGATAGATAGACGATAGATAGATAAATAGATGATAGAGAGATAGATGATAGATAGACTTATTTTTATATACTTTAACTATAATGCATTCCTATACTGCCTAAACTCTTTGTGATGCTTGTAGTTTTTTTTTTTTTTCAAGTATGTGAAAGAAAATTATATGAATTTCAAATTCTTGACATAACCTGACATAGGAAAAGTATCTACAAACATCAGTGTGTGAACCAGACTAATGCCATCTTGGAAAAAACTGCCTTGATGTCCACTCTATGAGCACTTTTTGAGCACAACCCCCACCACCCTCATTCTTTCTTTTTATTTAACTACATCCTGGTGGGGGTGGGTATACTTGTCCTTGATGGCTGTGATGCTGGAACTTGCCCTCCAGGTGATCTCCCAGCCTGCTCTCCAGCCCCAAGGGCTATAGAACCAGGTTTTAGGGACGATGGGATTACAAAGACCTACTCAGTTTGCTGCTGCACAAGACAATCGTCTATCTGTAAATCTCTTAAAAAGCATTTTCTAGTCAAGCTGGGTTTATTGACCTTTTTTGCTTGGTTTTAGGCTCTTGCAGTCTTGGAAGGTCATTTCGAATATAAATCCCTTTCATGGAACAATTAATCTTCTATAGCCATAATACTGTTTCTCCAAAACAGAAATTGAAAACAAAATTATCATGGCTCTAATTTTGTTTTAATGCCCAGATTTGTTTGTTTGTTTGTTTGTTTATATTCTTTCCAGTGGCAGTCTGGGGACAACCACAAACATGGCACCTGCAAAAGAAAAAGGAAAAACAATCAGCCTTGGACCTTAGTTGGCCAGGGAAGAGACCATATGTGGTGTCTACCACATTATTGCATCCTTCAATGATACTTTTGTCCATGTCGCTATCTTTTTGGAAGGAGACCATCTGCCATGTACCTGGTGGGATGAAGGTGAAGGCTGACTGAGCCTTCACCATATACCACCATGTTGGCCACCTAGGATAGACCCAGAGATGCAAGGTACTGGGTATCACTGCTCTACATATCAACTCCAGGTTACAGGAAGAGACAGGACTAAGAGCCTTCACTCTGGGCCCAGTCAGCCCGCAAAGCTTTTGCTGGTGTAGAACAAAGATTAGGTCAATTGAAGACATTGCTGACTTTCTTGATGGTGTCTGTGGGAGGGGGTTAGTATGGTTACCAACCATGAGCCAGACTACTCAAATTACTGTTTTCTGTTAATACATTTTCTTTGTATATGCCTCCCCAAAATATATTAACACTAAAGGGTAAATATATGTGATCAAGGAAATGTTAGTAAATAAGGACACCATAGGTAACACTTTCAAAAAAATATATGGGTTCTTTTCTTTTGCCTTTATTTTGCATTACACAATTCCAGCCAACCTGAGAAATCCAGCTGCTACAAAGTTTTGTGGAGGATGTGATTAAGATTTTTATATAAAAAGTAATAGAGACAGAAGTATTTGATATTAAGTTTCTGATGTTCCAAGTAGGATTGCCTCCCAATATAATAGGATTTCAAGTCAATTTTACAAGGGGGTGATTTCTTATAAAATATCTCTCATACAGAAAACAAGTTAGAGGATTATAAGATTTCTTCATCATGTGTGGAGTATATCTTCTCAATTTATGATGGCTAGGGCATTCATTTTTCTTCCTAGAGAAGAAGGTTGTATCATTTAATAAAAAAACAAAAACAAAAACAAAAAAAACAAAACTAGGCCCTTATTGACTCATAAAGCAAGGAAATTATGGAAAGGCAATAGCCATTTTCTATAATCTTGGTTTTTCTCTGGCTCAGTTTCCAGTCTTAGAAAAAGAGATATTCAAAATCTGTAGTAAAGAATTCAAGAGGACACATGACAATAGAGCTAGTGGTATACACTCCCAACTAGATTAGAGGAGGTCTGTGGCTTCTCAGTGTGTAGGTACCCATATAGTCACTTCCAACATGACAATGTGAGAAAAATGATTCACTGTTATTTCTTTTAGGTTTCAATGTGAATAAAGACAGTCCCTATTCTTTGCTATGCCTGAAAACACTCTCTCACCATTTAGAAATAAGAATTCCAAATCAAATTTCTTTGGAGCACATTGTTCACTAAGTGTTACTTCTTCCTCTTGTGGCATTTGATATATCATCAACATTGGTCACATTGTGACATAAACTCATAATAGCACTGAGTCTCTCATTCTGTGGCTACGAGTAAGGGACAGGCAAGGGTGGATAGGGAGAGATAGGTAGGGGCCCGTAGAATCAGACTCACAAAACAACATCCCCAAAATGCTAAGATGTAAGGAAACCAGAGATAAGGGAACAAACCAGACCACTCTGTCCTAAATGTGGGTGGGAAAGATATATTTTTTATGATAGTCGCCTGTGACGCACAAAGAATAACCAGACCCAAAAGGAAGCCATTAGAGGTGTTATCACTAGTCCTTGCTCAAACCATGACATCACAAGAATAATAAGGCCACAAGCTCCCTGGTCAGTTCTAAATAAAAGACTGTCACAGAAGGCCCACGCTGTCAACCCTGTCAGGACACCTTTCACTCCTGAGAGCTCTCTTTGTATCCTTGCTTAATAAACTTCTATCACTTTGCACACTCTTCTTTGTTTGTGAGATTCACTCTTGGACTCTGCAAGACAAGAACCTAGCTCTCTCAGTTCAGCTACACTTGGGTTACGTCTTTTGGAACACAAGCAATGGTCCACCATCAACCAGAAATATGTGCAAATCTCAGGCTAAGGATAAGTAAGGCCTCACGAATAAATCAACAGTGTTCTAGAAGGAATGATTATTCATATCTGGAATGAGGGGCAAGTAAAAACAAACTTCAAGGATAAGACAGTGTTCAAACTATACCTCAAGGATAATCCATGCAAAAGAGATATTATAGTATGAGAAGAGACATTAATATATCCAAGTCTATTTATGAGGTAAGGGGTTGATGCAGTAAGATATTTGGTTAAAAAAAAAAACACTGCAATAAGAAATAGCATGCTAAAATTTTGGCTCATTATACTTTACCATACTTTAAAAAATTCAAATCTTTAAAAATATTAAAAAACATATCCATACTTTATTTATCATTTGTTATTATGCATTATTTTTATCTTGGTCATATGTATATGAATTTGAGGGAAACCTTCTGCTAGCTCAGACTACAATTAGCATTTAAGTCTACTCACTCTATTTTTTATTAAGAGTAGTGTAGACTGGGATATCATCTCATTCTTTTTTTAATTTAACAGAAAATTGATTTTTATGAATATTAAATTCTAAATAAAGTATAAAATATCGTGTTTTTTATTTTTATTTTTTTTAAGATTTTATTCACTCATTCATGAGAGACACACAGAGAAAGAGAGAGAGAGAGATAGGCAGAGGGAGAAGCAGGCTCCATGCTGGGAGCCTGATGTGAGACTGGATCCTGGGTCCCCAGGATCACACCCTGGGCTGAAGGCAGGCGCTAAACCAATGAGCCACCCACGGATCCCCATAAATGTTCTTAAAATATTAGCAAAAACTCTCATTTAAAAACATATGCAGTTGTATTGTAGAGTTCAGGATTTCTCCTACTCTAAGAAGAAAATTATATAACAGGGACTCCTAAGTAGCTCAGTGATTGGGCACTTGATTCTTGGTTTTGGCTCAGATGGTGATCTCATAAGTCATGAGATGGAGCCCAACTTTGGGTCCCACACTCCATGAGGAGTCTACTTGAAGATTCTCTCCCTCTGCCCCTTCTTCCACTCTCTGTATTTCTCTCTCTCTCTCTAATAAATAAATATATATTTTTAAAAATATGTAACAATTTGTATTCATGTTACCTAATTCTTTTCTGACATTCCCCTTTAAAATAAAAGTTGATACAACAGATTTATTTTGATAGCCTAACTTTGTCTTCTGACTGGAAGTTTAAGCTTTAAGTCACAATCTGTTTTTTTTTTTTTTTTTTTTTACCCTGCCTCTACTACTCTGTCATGAGTAATGAGCAACCTATGAAGGCACACACATGAGTTGTGTCTTCCACAAGGTCATTTTTATTCAATCATAAAGCAAAATTAATTCACAATTTTAAAACAGGTTCAGAATTCCAGACTCAATGATGTTTCACCATGTGATTAAACTTGGCTTCTTGCACAGCACACAAAGCAGGACAGAAAACAAGCCACACCACACACAAGATAGCAGAGGATGTAGGAGGTTAACGAACCAGAGTCGAAGTCAGTCTATGGTCGCAGTCGAGATAAGGCCTCCATCTGGCCTGGGTCTCAGCACTTAACTGCTTCTTATGTCCCTGCAGTGAAGGTTCTCGGTTCTGTTCAGAGATCAGTTGGGCAGACCTTCAGCAGCAGTTGCCTTTCTTCAGTGGTCAGGCGTAGAGAGGTCAGGTCTGAAGAGTCTGATGGTTTGCTGCCAAAATCTTCCTCTTTTTAAAGGGATTTAATCAATTTTGGGTTCCCACAGACCTCCTCTGGTCCTGCTCATTATCCCCTCTGGGATGTCAGCTGATGCTGGTCCTGGTGCTATGTCCTCACCACAGTACCTTCACTGCTTGACACAGGCTCTGGCTCGACAGGAGAGACTCCATTTTGCTCTCTACATATACCATTTTGTTATAAAAGGGAATAATTAGACTATGGTTAAACAAGGGTTTCAAGTTAAGAAACATATTTGTTTCCGATTTTACTAATATATAGACACATGGCACTTTATAAATATAATAGAAACATTTATGAATTCTAACTTGCTCTTCATCAATGAAGGCTTCAGGCCAGCCTGTGAAAGCACAAGCAAAATATAATTCATTCTAATGCATGTGTTTAGGTGATAGGAATTTTTCATTTTCCAATATTAGAGTTAAATAGTAGAGTAAAAACAGTGAGTTTAAATGATAGCACACTTCATTCACTTGTAACGATTTTTTACTTCTATTTATCTTTTCCAATTTACCTTTTTTTTCCCCTCTATTCTTGAAAGGGCACTTTTAGCAGACAATGAAAAAACAGCAGGGAGTAAAATTGTGATAGTATCATTACATAGAAGGATTTTTTCATTAGAGAAGTTCTCTAACTATTATCAGTGTTAAAACGCCTTTCATTATGTGTATGTCTTTGAAAATTATATTAATAATTTTAGAGGATCTCAAGCCTCATTTGGGACTGGACACAAAGGAGTGGATAATTAGTTGGTGACCCAGAGGAGGCTTTTGTCTTAATGGAAATGGAGCGATTTAGCCCAAGGAAGTGTATCAAAATTACAATCCATTATATAACATCCTAGGAATTAAAAAAAAAAAAAATCAGAGTAGATACAGTTAAACCACAGCAGGAATTAAAATGTGTCTTCTTCAAATTAGAGGAAGGTGTCATTCGTAGTCATTTGGCATTATGCTAAATATATGAAGTTAAATTTAAACTAAGTGTGATGGCTTGACAGAAATAAAATCCATGATTATCTTAATTGATAGACTACATAATAAAGTTTATAAAAGATGCAAATAGAACTAAGTATAAACATATTTTGTGTTCTGTATTTACACTTAAATGAATTGCTGGCGAAAGTCTGTGAAAACCCAGAATCTCTGAAAATTAATTTCTTTTCCTTTCTAATTCTTGAAACAAATATACCTTCTTTACTTTCTAAAGTAAATTTTGTTTAAATATGTACTGTATTAAAATGTAGTATGGGGGATCCCTGGGTGGTGCAGCGGTTTAGCGCCTGCCTTTGGCCCAGGGTGCGATCCTGGAGTCCCGGGATCGAATCCCACGTCGGGCTCCCGGTGCATGGAGCCTGCTTCTCCTTCTGCCTGTGTCTCTGCCTCTCTCTCTCTCTCTCTCTCTCTCTGTGACTATCATAAATAAATAAAAATTAAAAAAAAAATAAAACGTAGTATGAGCTCATTTCTTTTCTTTGTGTGTTTGTAACTTAAAACACAAGGATGTGGAATCTCTTTTTCTTTTAAGATTTTATCTCTTCAGAGAGAGACAGAGAATGGAAAGAGGGGAACAGAGGGAGAGGGACAAGCACACTGTGTGTGCTTGGGGCCTCTCATGGGGCTTGATCTCAGGACCCTGAGATCATGACCTTAGCAGAAATCAAGAATTCAGTGCATCACCAACTGAGCCACCCAGGTGTCCCTGGTATGTCTTTCTGTGAGAGAATAGCTTTTAAAGTTACACAAATTCTATATCTTCTTTAAATAAATAGCTCGGCAATACATTTTTGTGGCGATATTTAATTCCATAATTCATCATTACCACAACAAGGGAATCCTTTTGCATCAGAGCTAATGATGAAGCCATTCTTCAAGTTTCTGAGGTCAAAAATTGGAAGTTGTTTTGACTCCTGTCTTTATCTCACTCCCTCCTCCCCACCCTTGCCACCCAAAATCCAATGGGGTATCCTCCTGTTTCTACTCTAAAAATATATACATACCTCAATTATTTCTGTACTTTCATGAGCCATCTTCATCTCTCATTAAGATTTTTGCATTTTTAAATGATCTCCCTGATTCTTTTGTTCAATTACAGTTTGTTTCCCACATGAAGTTTAGAGTGATCAGTCACTTTATGTCTCTTCTGATCAAAACCCTGCAATAGCACCCATTTCACCCCTAGTAGAGTGACAATTCTTCTATTTACCCACAAGTTCTTCCATAATATGCCAACTCCATCCCACATATATTTTGCACTGTGTTGTTGTTCTCCTTCACTTATAAAAAGTTCAGTTTGAATTTGTACATATGATTTTTAAAATATATGTACAAATATATTAACAAAAATTAATAGAACTAAAAGAAAAAAATTCCCAATCATGATTGGGCATATTAACACCTTTCTAAGTATGTGGTAAAAGAAGATAAAAAAAATTATTAACAATATAAGTAATTCAAGCAACATTTAATCAATTTGACCTAATTGACATATAGAGAACATGACACCAAACAGCTGCAAAAGACATTATTTTTAAGTACACAGGGGGTGTTTAACCAAAGAAAACAGATGTTGGGGCATAAAACAAGTCATGGCACATTTGAAAACAACAAATATAAAGAATTATGTCCTCTTACTATAGTGGAATTAACACAGGAACAAGTACCAGACAGATAAGTGGCAAATTTTTAAATATTTACAAATTATTTTATTTTTTTTAATATTTTATTTATGCATTCATGAGAGACACAGAGTGACATACACATGTCAGAGAAAGAAGCAGACTACCTGTGGGGAGCCTGATATGAGACTCAATCCCAGGACTCCAGGATCATGACCTGAGCCAAAGGTAGATGCTCAACAACTGAGCCACCCAGGCACCCCAATATTTGCAAATTAAACAGCACGCTTAACAATACTGAAGGGCTGAAAAAGTAATACAGTGGAAACTCAACAATATTTTGTGTTGAACAATAATAAAAATATACCAAACCTTAAATCTTATAATAAAGCTACAACAGTACTTCTAGCTCTACATGCATTAAAAAAGAAATGCTAAAAACCAATGATGAAAACTTAAATCTCAAGAAGCTAGAAAAAGACAGTCAAGAACAAGCAAAAATAGATGAAAGAAGATATGTGTAAAAACAGAAATCAATGAAATGTAAAACACATGTTTAATGGAAAAATCAACAAAATTAAAATTTTAACATTAATAACATTTATAAATAAAATAGACTTTTTTTTAGAAAATCAAAGAATAAGACAAAACAGAAAAAGTAAAGAAAAATCACCAAAAAGGAAGAAAAATAGGATTTTAAGCAGAACTTGTGGATATTTAGAAGATAAGACTACATACATTATTACTACATTATTTTATATTTGAAAACTCATTAATAAAAATTAGAAAATCTTTTGAAAAACACAACTTCCCAAGACTGACAAAAGAAAAATCTGAAACATTCTATATTCATCTTAAAAAAAAAACAATATGCTATTTTAAAGTTTTCCATGAAAAAAAAAAAAAAAGCTTAGCCATAGAAGTCTTTCCTTTACCAATTCTTCCAAAAATGTAAAGAAAAACGAATATCAATTTTAAACAAACTTTTCCAATGAAGGGGAAAGAAAAATACTTTTTCAATGTTTTTAGTAAGGCCAAGTGAAGCCTGATGGCACAACTTGACAAGGACATTGCACAGAATATTACTGGACAATAATTCTCATGAAAATATAAACAAACCAAAGACAATATTGTATAAAAAAATCCTTTATGACTCAGATGGTTCTGGTCAAGGAATACAAAGTTGTTTAATATTTAAAGATCTATCACTTTTTTTTTTTTTTAGGATTTAATTTATTTATGAAACAGAGAGAGAGAAAGAGAGAGTGAGGCAGAGACACAGGCAGAGGGAGAAGCAGGCTCCATGCAGGGAGCCCGATGTGGGACTCGATCCCAGGACCTAGGATCACACCCTGGGCTGAAGGCGACACTAAACCACTGAGCCACCTGGGCTGCCCTATCACCGTTTTTAATGCACTTACAAAATAAATGCATTACAGCATCACCTAATAAGTGCTGATAAATATTTCATAAAACCAATATTGATTCATGAAAAAACAAAATCTTTCATCAAACTAGGAATAAAAAGAGACTTGCTTAATATGATAAAACACATTTATTAAAAAGGAAGGAAGGAAGGAAGGAAGGAAGGAAGGAAGGAAGGAAGGAAGGAAGGAAGGAAGGAAGGAAGGAAGGAAAGAAGGAAGGAAAAATAAGAATTCCTTACTTTTACACTTAATATTAAATGCTCTCTTCCTGAGTTTGGAAATAAGAATTTTCACTTTTGTCAAGTTTAATCATTGTTGTTTGAGAGTATAAAGATCAGAAATGATGGAGAATATATTTTTTTTTGTGGATGACATGATTGTGTACTTACTATTAGGATTCATAAATGGATTTATGTAAGTACAATGAAAACAAGGTCAATATACAAAAATAAATTGTATTACAATGTACTAAAATTTTAAGAATAGATCTTTAAAAACATGCTCTTTATTAAAAGCAAACCCAAAATACTTAGTAATACACATAAGAAAAGATGCTATTGTTCCCGATGTCCTTATGGCTAAATTGCATGCCTCCTTAAATTCAGTCTCAATAGTCCTACACTGACTAAACTATTTAAAATAAAAACTCAAGCTCTCTAGTACTCTGGCTCTTCTTTTCTTTTCTCCACTTTACACATATTATGTGTTTTTTTCTAAATTATTCCTTATTTCATCTATGTTTATTTTCTGTCCCTTCCCTAAGAATGTAAGCTCCATGGAAGTTGGTTCTTGGAGTATTTTGTTCACTGATACATTCCAAGGTCAACAATGCTTGGTTTATAGGAGGAACTCATCAAATATTTGCTTAATAAGCAAATATAATTAATGTAATTTTAGACCCACTAGTTTGAAAAGATAAAGTCCAGCAAGATAAAACACTGGCGAGAATATGGAGCAACAGGAGTGCTCAGCCACTGTTAGAAGCACACACCGACTTTGAAAGCATTTTGATACTAACCAGCAAAATCAACTTGTGCAAGCCTGATAACTAATTTTACCACCAACTATATACCTTGAGAAACTCTTACACATTACAACAGGAGATATGTGGGAATATTTACCTAAGTATTGCTGATAATAATAAACATATAGAATCAAACAAAGTATCTATTAATACCAAAGTGCATAGAAATTCATACAATGGGATTTTCATACAATGATATTCATACAGTGGGATACTACACCACAGTGAAACAAATGTACCATATAGCATCATAAATTAATCTCAAAACATGGAGAGAAATAATCTAGCATTAAGAAACAAAGTTTAACTTCTTTTTATTTTTAAGGATGTATGTGTGGGTGGTAAGAAGTATAAAGAAATGCCAGGAGATGATTAGCACCCAGTTCAGCATAGTGGAAGCAGAAGCCAAAAAAATAATGACAAAGACTATTTGAGGTTTCATCAAATATTGTCCCTTTTTCTCCTAGCTGAGACTAGACTATAATCCTAATGTTCATAGGTCATTTCTTTGTATTCTTTTATACTTCTGATTAACAGAATATGTTTTGACTCAAAAAAACCTATTGTACTATGTGCTTCATGCACTCTTATGTCCCTATCTACCTACTTATTTAGAAAGAAACTGAAGATGGGTGAAATCAAGAGGATCATACATATATGTGGCTGGTGGGTCATGATAGTTTTCCAATTTTTGGTCTGAATAGTGGACAGGAGGTTTAACATTTAATAAATATTTTTTGCCATGTGGTTATTCCTTTTCAAATACTTAGTCACAAGAATTCTATAATTTTCAATAAAAATAATTATTTTTTAAATTTATAATAATTGTTTATACATTTATGTATGTCACATACATTTTCTTAATTTTATATATTTTTTATTTTATAATGTTTACTGTTTAGCATAACTAAAAATATAATTAACTAGAGATATACAATGCAATTCCTAAAACATTTTATATGGGATAGGTTCACAGAGTTAAATTTCAAAAGCCATATGTCACTCAACATTACTGCTATTTTCTACTAGTAGCAGCTCTATCTCCAATTTGCTTATTTGATGGTGAAAATATTAGGTAAGTTAAAGGATATTTAGCAATGAGATCATTGCAGGTAACGTACGGTTTTTTGTTTCTTTTTTGTTTTGTTTTTTGTAAAAAGACAAAATGTTAAAGAAAAAAGTATACTGAAGTACTTAGCATAAAACAGGCTCATTTATTTTTAATAGTCTGCTCCTGTAGTCTTTTTTAAAATTACTATAAAATATTCAAAGTTCTTAAAATACTTAAAGAAAACCACAGTTTTGAGAATTAAATTTGTGATTTCTGCCCTTATCCTTAGAGAACTCAACTGTTTTTAATGTTGTTTTTCTTCTGTTATTTTCTTTTTATTGGACAATTTAATATGCCATTATATCATTTGGCATATATCACTTGGTATGAAAAAAATTCTATGTATTTTCTGCTTTTGTTCTTTCTTTGCTGTCCAGGAATAACAGAGCATATTTGTCACTGAAAAGTCATGACTATAAGTACAAATATTTGAGTTGAAATCACATTCAAGTCCTAGTTCTACACTGTTTGACTCCAGAAAGATTTTCATCATCAACCTAAAATTTCAAATATACTTTAAATGGTCATCAAAATGAAAATACTAAATCATTTTTTTTCCTATTCTCTGAAAGAAAAGATGCCCAGAGATATGGCTCGATATCTGGAATCCATAGTGTTGCATCAGTCAGTACAGGCAGTGAATGTAGGGAGTTGGAAGTCAACAGTGGGAACCAGACCTTAGCATCAGGAAGCTTCTACTTCTCCCATCACAATTCTTCCTCAAGCATCTCTGTTGATCAGATACAGCGAGAAGCTCGTAGACAAGGTTGTCTGGAAGAGAATTCGCTGGAGTCAGCTTCCTCGTACAGAGAACACAGCAGAGAAAGAGTGAGGAAAACATTCAAGACAGGCAGAAATTTCAAAATGAGAAAAATCTTTAAGGCTGTCTATATACCTGGCTTTTTTTCCCTTCCTTCCTTTTCTCCTTCTTTTTTTTTTTTTTTTTTTTTTTGCTAGAAAAACAATTTTAATATCATCATCTTTATTTACATGATTTTAATATAGTAAATTTTGGGGGTTTAAAAAACATTTTTTACTCTCTTCTTAGGCATTATCTTCATGCATTGCAATTTATTTTTTCTCCTTTTAAAAAATGTTGTGCTTCTTTTTAACTGAGCCGTTCTTTCACACTAAGCACTCAAAAAAGTAAAGTGGGAGAGGAACCCCCCCAACACACACACACAAATTCATGGTTATTTTCTGCTTTATTTTTATTTATTTATTTATTTATTTATTTATTTATTTATTTATTTATTTATTTATTTATCTAGTTTCGGGTTGTTATTTAAATTCCAGTTAGCAAACACATAGCATAATTTTGTTTCAGAAGTAGAATTTAGTGATTCATCACTTATGTATAACACCAGTGCTCATCCCAACTGCCTTGCTTAATACATATCATCCATTTAAGATAACCCCTTACCTACCTATACACCCAGCAACCCTCAGTTTGTTCTTTTTTTTTTTTTTTTCTTTTTCTCAGTTTGTTCTTTACAGTTAAGCAACTATTTTGTGGTTTACCTCTCTCTATTTCCCATATGTTCCTCTGGTTCATTACTTAAGTTCCCACATATGAGTGAAATCATATGGTATTTCTCTTTCTGATTGACTTATTTCCCTCAGCATAATACACTCTGGTTCTATCCACATTATTGCAAAGGCAAGACCTTATTCTTTCTATTTCTTAGTGGTAGTCCATTACACACACACACACACACACACACACCACTTATTCTTTATCCATTCATCAGTCACTGGACATTTGGGCTCTTCCCATAAGTTAGTTACTGAGGATAATGATACTATAAACATCAGTTTCCCTTCGGATGTGTATTTATCCCTTCAGATCAGTATTTTTGTATTCTCTGGGTAAATTACCTTGCAGGCAATTGCTGGATCATAGGATAGTTCTATTTTAACTCTTTGAGAACCCACCATACTGTTTTCCAGAGTGGCTGTACCAATTTGCCTTCCCATGGACAGTGTAAAAGTGTTCCCTTTCTCTGCACCCTCAACAACATCTGTTGTTTTGTGTTACTAACTTTAGCCATTCTGACAGTTTTGATTTGTACTTCCCTGATGATGAGGGATATTGAGAATCTTTTCATGTATCTGTTAGCCATCTGTATGTCTTCTTTGGAAAAATGGCTCTTCATGTCTTCTGTTCATTTCTTAACTGGATTATTTGGTTTTGGGGTATGGAGTTTGATAGGCACTTTATAGATATTTGTATACCGATTCTTTATCAGATACGTCATTTATAAATATCTGCTCCCATTCTAAAGGTTGCCTTTTAGTTTTTTATTGTTGCCTTTGCTTTGCAAATTTTTTACATTGATAAAGCCCCAATAGTTTATTTTTGCTTTTGTTGCCCTTGCCTCAGGAGACATATTAGTAAGAAGTTGCTACGACTAATGTCAGAGAGGTTGCTGCCTAGGTTTTCCTCTAAGATTTTGAAAGTTTTCTCTCTCACATTTGGATCTTTCAGCCATTTTGAATGTGTTTTTGTGTATAGTGTAATAAAGTAGTTTCATTCTTTTGTATGTTGCTGTCAGGTTTCCCAACACCATGTTGAGGAGATTGTCTTTTCCATGAGATATGCTTTCTTGCTTTGTCAAAGATTAGTTGACCATATGGTTGTGAGTCCATTTCTATTCTGTTCTATTGACCTATGTGTCTGTTTTTGTGTCAGTACCATATTATTTTGATCACAGCTTTGTAATGTAACTTGAAGGACAGAATTGTGATGTCTCCAGCTTTGCTTTTCTTTTCAATATTGCTTTGGCTATTCAGTGTCTTTTGTGGTTCCATACAAATAAGAGGATTGTTTTTTCTAGTTCTATGGAAAATGTGATGGTATTTTGATAGGGACTGCATTAAATTTGTAGACTGTGTGGATAATGTAGACATTTTAACATTATTTGTTCTAACCCATGAGCATGAAATCTTTTCCCATTTCTTTATATGTTCTTCAATTTCTTTCATCAGTGTTATACAGTTTTCAGAATGTACTCTGATCTTTTACCTCTTTGGTTAGTTTTATTCCTAGGTATATTATGGTTTTTGGTACAATTCTAAATGTGGTCAATTCCTTTATCTCTCTTTCTGCTGCTTCATTATTGTTATATAGAAATACAACAGATTTCTATACATGAGTCCTGAATCCTGCCACCTTACTGAATTGGTGTATCAGTTCCACAATATTTTGGTACAATTTTTGGGGTTTTCTAGAAAAAGTATCATGCAGTCTGCAAATAGTAAAAGTTTGACTTCTTCCTTGCCAATTTGAGTGCCTTTCATTTTCTTTGTGTCATCTAATTTCTGGAGCTTGGACTTCCAGTACTATATTAAAAACAATAGCAAGAGTGAAGATTCTTGGGATCCCTGGGTGGCGCAGCGGTTTGGCGCCTGCCTTTGGCCCAGGGCGCGATCCTGGAGACCCGGGATTGAATCCCACGTCAGGCTCCCGGTGCATGGAGCCTGCTTCTCCCTCTGCCTGTGTCTCTGCCTCTCTCTCTCTCTCTCTCTCTCTCTGTGACTATCATAAATAAATAAAAAATAAAATAAAAATAAAAAAAAAAGAGTGAAGATTCTTGACTTATTCCTGATTATAGAGAAAAAGCTCTCAGTTTTTCCACGTTGAGGATAATATTAACTGTGACTCTTTCACATATGGCCTTTAAAATATTGAGGTATATTCCCTCTATCCCTACTTTGAGGGCGATTTTTATCAAGAGTAGATGCTGTATTAGGCCAAATGCTTTTTCTGCATCTATTGAAAGGATGATGTGGTTCTATCCTTTCTTTATTCATGTGACGTTTCACATTTATTGATTTGAGTATATTGAATCATCCCCGGAGCCCAGAAATAAATCCCACTTTACTGTGGTGAATAACTATTTTGATGTACTGTTGGATTCAATTTGCTAGTATTTTATTGAGAATTTTTGTATCCATATTCATCAGGGATATTGGCTTGTAATTCTCCTTTTTAGTGGGGTATTTGTTTGGTTTTGGAATCAGGACAATGCTAGCCTTGTAGAAGAAGGTTGTAAATTGTTTGGAACAGTTTCAGAAGAATAGGTTTTAAGTCTTCTTTAAATGCTTGGTAGCATTCCTCTGGGGAGTCATCCGGCCCTGGACTTTTGTTTGTTGGGAGGTTTTTGATTACTGATTCAATTCCTTTGGTGGTTAGGGGTCTCTTCAAGTCTTCTATTTCTTTGTTTTTCAATTTTGGTAGTTTATGTTTCTAGGAATTTAGCCATCAGTTCCAGATTGCTCAATTTGTTGGCATTCAATTTTTCATAATATTTCTTTTATAACTGTTTATATTTCTATGATTTTGGTTCTTATTTCTCCTCTTGCATTGGTGATTTGGGGTCTTTTGTCTTTTCTTTTTGATAAGCCTGGCTAGGCTTATCAAATTTATCAGTTTTATTAATTATCTAAAGAACCAGCTCCAGTTTCACTCATCTGTTCTACTGTGTATTTTGTTGTTGTTTCATTTACTTCTGCTTTAATATTTGTTATTCCCTTCTTCTACTGGCTTTAAGCTGCATTTCTTATTCTTTTACTAGCTCCTATAGGCATAGGGTTAGCTTGCAAATTTGAGATTTTTCTTGCTTCTTACGATAGGCCTATATTGCTACATACTTCCCTCTTAGTCTTCTTGTGCTGCACCCCTAAGGTTTGGGGCTATCATGTTTTTATTTTTATTTGTTTCTGATATTTTTAAATTTATTCTTTAATTTCTTGGTTTGCTCATTCATTCTTTAGTTAGATGTTCTTTAGCCTCCATGTATTTGTGGTCTTTCCAAATTTTTTCTTGAGATTGAATTCAATTTCACGGTTTTTGTGGTCATCAAATATGCATAGTATGATCTCAATCTTTTGTACTTACTGAAGCCTAATTTATGACCTAGTATGTGATCTGTTCTGGAGAATATCGCATGTCCACTCAACAAGAATGTGTATTATGTTGTTTTAGTATGCAATGCTCTGAATATATCTGTTAAGTCCATCTGGTCTAGTGTATCACTCAAAGCAATTGTTTCCTAATTCATTTTCTGCTTCAATAATCTGTCCATGGATGTAAATGGGGTGTTAAAATCCCTAATTATTATATTTATATCAATGAGTTCCTTTATGTTTGCTATTACTTTTTTTTAAGATTTTTATTTATTTATTCATGAGAGACACAGAGAGAGAGAGAGAGGGGCAGAGACATAGGCAGAGGGAGAAGCAGGCTCCATGCAGGGAGCCCAATGTGGAACTCGATCCTGAGACTCCAGGATCACACCCTGGGCCCAAGGCAGGTGCTAAACCACTGAGCCACTCAGGGATCCCCATGTTTGTTATTAATTATTTTATACATTTGGATGCTCCCTTGTTGGGGGCCTAAATATTTACAATTGTTAGGTCTCGTTGTTGGATAGACCTCCTTATTATGATATAGTGACCTTCTTCATTTCTTGCTATGATTGTTAGTTTAAAATCTAGTATGTCTAATATAACTATGGCTACACTACCCTTCTTTTGTGACATCCATTTGTGTGATCAAAAGTTCTCCAACCCCTCATTTTCAATCTGTATGTGTCTTTAGGTCTAAAATGAGCCTCCTGTAGGCAGCATATAGAAGGGTCTTGTCTCTTGTTTGTTTTTTTTTAATCCATTCTGACACCCTAGTCTTTTGATTGGAGCTCTTAGTCCATTTACATTCAGAGTCATTATTGATAAATATGAATTTAGTGCCATTTTGTTACTTGTTTTATCATTATTTCTGGGTATTTTCTCTGTTCCTTTCTAGTCATTGTCACTTTTGGTCTTTCTCACTCTGAGAGTGCCCTTTAATATTTCTTGCAGGAATGGTTCAGTGGGCATGGACTTCTTTAATTTTTGTTTGTCTGGAAACGTCTTTATCTCTCATTCTATTCTGAATGATAACTTTGCTAGATACAGTTTTCTTGGCTGCATATTTTTTCCCATTCAGCATGTTGAATACATAATTCTACTTTTTTCTTGCCCGTCAAGTTTCTGTGGAGAAACCTGCTACTAACCTTATTTGTCTTCCCTTGTAAATTAAGGACTACATTTGTCTTGTTACTTTTAGGGCTTTTTCTCTATCTCCATATTTTTTTCATTTTTTTTTCAAATTTTACTGATACGTCTTGGTGTTGGCCTGCTTTTGTTGATATTGAAGGGAGTTTTCTGTGTCTTCTGGATTTGGATGTCTGTTTTATTCCACAGATTAGGAAAGTTTTCAGCTATAATTTCTGACCCCTTTTCCCTCTTTTCTTATTCTAGGACTCTTATGATATGAACGTTATTATGTTTTATGGAGGACTGAGTTCCCAAATTTTTCCTTTGTGATATTATATTTTTCTTTCCCTCTTTTTTCAGCCTATTTCCCATAATTTTATCATCTATATCCTCTGCTTCTCCAATCCTTGTGTTCATTACATCCAGATAGTTTCAAACCTTAGTTATTGCATTTTCCATTTGGCCTGAATAGTTTTTAGATCTTTTATCTCTGTGGTAAGAGACTCCCTGGTGTCATCTATGCTTTTCTCAAGCCTAGCCAGTATCTTTATGATTGTTGCTTTAAGTTCTGGATTAGGCATGCTACTCATATCTGTTTTGATTGGATCCCTGGCTATGACTTTTACTTGTTCTTTCTTTGGAGTTAATTCCTCCATTTTGGCATTTTGTCTGGGTCTCTGCTTTTTTCTGTGTTTTTTGTTTTGCTTGTTTGTTTGTTTCCCTGTGTGTTAGGAAAGCCTATTATGTTTCCTGCTCCTAAAAATAATGTCTTTATGGAAAAGAAGCCATTTACTTTTCAGGACCTGGCACTTCAGGAAGTGTCTTTGGTCTATCCTGTATGTACTGTGCTGCTGAGTTTTGTCTTCTCTTTTCCTCAGGTCAGCCTGGTCCTCTGAAGAGTTTTCTTTGCCTACAGCGGGAAAGTTTGGACCTTGTCTAGAGTGTAGTGACTTTTAACTAGATATGCTCTTGTTTGCTTGTTTAAAAAGACCTGATTGTTTTTAATTTTATTTTAATTTTATTTTTTTATCATTAGAACTGAAGCTTTGCAGAACTCTATTGTCAGTAGATGTGGTACATGCAGGGGGTTTCTTCTGGTCTTCTGAGGAGGGGGCCCACTGCTTGGTTATCAGGCACACCTGCTGGAGAAATGCAGTACCAGCAGAACACAGGGGGGTGAGATTAATCTAAGCAGTTTAGACCACCATTGTTGGTGCTGTGCTGTTTATTGAAGTTACTTTCTGCTAAGGGGTGGTGTAGGGAAATGGTGCCTACTGGCTTTTTTTTTCCCCCAGAGAGGCAATGCCATCTCTCCCAGATGTACTTCTAGAAGGGGGAATCATCTCTCCCAGTGCCTCCCAGGGGATCCTTACATTAGCCGTTGGCCACAGGGCTACCTGCCTTCTTTCTCTACAGGAGAACTACAGTGCCCTTGGGCTCCACACTAGTCTCCACACCTCTAAAACTCCAGTCTTTGAATCCTGTTGGTTGTAAAAACTCATGAAAATCAGTCCCTTTCCTTTCCCAGTCAACATCATTGGGGGAAATGTTTTTCTTTCGTGATCCCTTGTGTGCTCCTCATTCTCACCTCTCTCTGAGACTAGGGCTCCCTCTTCTCCTCAAGATCCATGATCCATTTCTCCCCAAAACCATGTCTCTGCACTTCATATCTTCCATTATGTGGCCTCTTCTCTCCCTCTAGTTGTGCTGTTTCTTCTGTCATTCCTCAGATCAATTTCTTGGGTATTCAGGATGATTTGATATTTATCTAACTATTGAGGCAAGCCCAGTGACCTCCTACTACTCTGCTATCTTAGCTACTCTCTCCATTTTCTGCTTTTAAAAATGTGGCCATATCAGCAGTAATATTAGTATAGCACTGCTTTTCTCATTCCAGGCTTAGTTCCTCTATTTCCATAAATAATGGTCTCATTGATAAGACTACATAATTTGGTAACAGTCACATAAAACTAACACATAGAAAATTGACCTCATAACCTGCTTAAGTAGGCTCCTGTATTCTAAGGATAACTTCCCAATTATCAACACAGGTCCCTCCTTCTTTCTGGGATCTGCCTTCAGAAGGTCTTAAAATCAGGCTTGGTTGAAAGACATTACAGGAAAATTGACCTTGGCTTCGCTTGAATAACAGTAAACTTTCAGGAATATCATGGCCTTGTTCCCAGATGCAAGCATGCTGTGCAGCCTTAACCATACAGAATTCTCAGAAGAGCTTTTAAAAGTGCTTGGAGAAAAATATAAAACCCTGACAAAAGTAACAAACTCAGATTGTTGAATCTTTCTCTCCTAAATAACATATGGGATTCTTGGAGACAAAGGAGACCACACTTCTATTTAGGAGCCAACTCTGTCATTTCCTATCTTGGTAACCATTCTTACCTGTTTACGTGGCTTGGCCGATATATTTTATCTTCTTTATTTATATGTTTTCACATTTTTCTTTCCATCACAACCAATCCTTCTGTGATAACCACATGTTCATTTTTAAGGGAACAGTAATCCCATTCAAAATGTGTGCAATATTTTTCACACTATATATACTATATATATTAATTCAAAAGCATAAGTACTAATATATATATATTGCTATACATACTAATTCAAAAGCATATAAGTTCTCTGTGCATTCCATTTCCTTTACTGATTTGTTATATCTTATTATATATTCAAATATATTTCTTTAAACTCTACTGTTTCCAATTATTGAGTTGTTTAATCTGCCTAATAACTACACTTGTAATACTTTGTATCCCTTATTTTGGACAGCTTAAATTTTATAAATGTTTTATCTTTACAGTTTTACAAACTGCATGTACATAGGAAGGATAATAAATCTTCATTTTCTTATTAATTTTAATTGATCCCTATATTTCTTCATGGATAATGAGTACTTTATTGATCATCTCTGTTATAGAATCAGGCAGTTTATGCTGGCATAGTATTTTCTTACAAATTATCAAAGCAGAGTCTTTTTCCTAGTTTAATGTATTCTTGATTTTAAAAAGTCCTTCCACTCTGTCATCTTTGAAATATTCTGTGTTTTCTTTATGGTTCACTTCTATTCTTTGCACTACTATGGTGTACTAGTGGCTCTTCTCTCATATACTCTTTTTAAATTTTTTTTTATTTTTAAAGATTATTTATTTATTTATTCATGAGAAACATAGAGAAAGAGAGAGAGAGAGAGAGAGAGGCAGAGACACAGGCAGAGGGAGAAGCAGGCTCCATGCAGGGCGCTTGATATGGGGCTAGATCCCGGGACCTGAGCCAAAGGCAGATGCTCAACTGCTGAGCCACCCAGGCGTCCCATTCATTTTTTCTTTAAAAGAAAGAAAAAAAAAATCACTACTTTTCATTGGTTATGTTGGTCATTTCCTTCCCAGAAGGAAAAGGTCTTACAGAGACTTATTCAGGTAAATCTAAAAAGTCTAATAAAATCAAGTATCTGTCACACATTTATAAGTATTTCACTCTTTTCAGTTATTCAACTGATGTAAAATCATTTGTTATGTCCTATATAAGATAGGGTCTCCCAAAGCAAACTTTCTTTCTCTTTAAACAGTGCCACCCAAGAGCACTCCTCTATTATATGAGATTTCTTCTAACACCATTTTTTATATCTTTTGTATCTTTCCTTATATTCTGGAGGAAAACATAAATGCATATACACATATTCTCTGTCACTGGTGATTACTGCTATCATCGGTATCCGTTTCTACTGTAAAAGCATCATGCTCCTTTTCTTCTCATTCTACTGATCTGTTAAAGCTTTTTTTCTTTTTAACTCCTTTTTCAATTGTTGCTATTTTTAATGTAGTCTATGCTCATTGTTATATTACACTGGAGAATGGGCTATTTCCTCTATAAAGCCTTTGGCTAAAGAACCTTTTTTGTAACAATTATTAACATTGAATGACATTCCTGAATGGCTGAAAAGGTTTTAAAAGCTTTTGGGCCACCTGGGTGGCTCAGTGTTTGAGCATCTGCCTTTGGCTCAGGCCGTGATCCCTGAGTCCTGGGATTGGGTCCCACATGAGAGTCCCCGTGGGGAGCCTGCTTCTCCCCCTGCCTACGTCTCTGCCTCTCCCTCTGTCGCTCATGAGTAAATAAATAAAATCATAAAAAAGATTTTAAAATATTTTCTTCATTTTTTCACTGCAAATATAAGGGTTTTTTTTCTATTTACACTAAATCTTACTCATGATGCATTTCCCGCACCCATACTTCCAGACATGTGACAATTAGTTTAATCTTTACCACAGTAAAAATTCTGTTGATTTAGTTATTTTTGTAATTTCTGAAAAGGTGACTTCATGTTTTTTGGTACTTCTGTCTATATTTTGAGTGTGTACATATATATTCAAACAAAGTATGTGCATATATATGCATATACACACATACGTACATTCAAAATGTGTGAAGAATAAATATTGAAAAGTATCTACCCATTTATTCCTCTTAGACACTCATATTCTTTCTTCATAGTTTTCCAGATTCTTAAAGTAACTTTCTAGTTTTCAAGTAGTATTCTTTTATACAACCAGATATGATGCAGGTTTTTGCTTTTTTCCAAACAAATGGAAACATGTTATTGCAGCAGACACAGTGATGATGCCCCAGTGTTTCACATCCTAATCCCTGGAATCTCTCAGTATGTCTTATTAAATGGCAAAAGAGACTAGCAGGCGGGATTGGGGTTGCAGATTTTTTTTTTTAAGATTTTATTCATTTATTCATGAGAGACACACAGAGAGATGCAGACACAGGCAGAAGGAGAAGCAGGCTCCACGCAGGGAGCCCGATGTGGGACTCGATCCTGGGACTCCAGGATCATGCCCTGGGCTGAAGGCAGATGCTCAACCACTGTGCCACCCGGGTGTCCCAAGTTTTAAATATAATTTTGCAAATATATAAAAATAAAGTGATAGACAATTTTGATAGCTATTTCAATTAATTCTCATTGAGAATTTTATCAATTTACAGTACAGTAACACAGAGCTGGACTTTTTTCTCTAAGCTTAACTGCCACAAGTAGACTTATATCTCTTTGTGATTATTCGCAGTCTGATTAATTTGAAAATAGTATTAATTTTCTTTCTATAACGATCACTACTGTTGAAGGTTTTCTTAGGTATGCACTCTTCTGTGAACAATTTTTAAAGTCCTTGGCACACATCATTTATGAGTGAAGATTCTATACATTTTTTTATATATAAATGAATGTAAATTAGCCTTTCACTCATATAAATGGTAATTTTTTCTTTGACTTTTTAATACCTTTTTCATGTAGAAAATTTCTCATTATTAATCTTTATTTATTGTTTCTGGGTATCATACTATATATAAACATTCCTATCCTTCTGAGATGAAAAAAAATCTTTTTTATTAAAAAGCATGTTTAACATTGCAAGCAATAATGATTAAATAATAAAATATATGAAGTTAAAAATATTATAGGGAATTTCTTCTTAAATTAGATGCTCAGGGATATATAGAAAGAGAGAGACATTGATTTTCTTTATTTTTAAATTTTTTTAAATTTTTGTGTATTTTTTATTGGAGGTCGATTTGCCAACATATAGTATAACACCCAGTGCTCATCCCATCAAGTGCCCTCCTAAGTGCCTGTCACTCAGTCACCCCATGCCCCTGCCCACCTCCCCTTCTACTACCCCTTGCTCATTTCCCAGAGTTAGGAGTCTCTCATGGTTTGTCACCCCCTCTGATATTTCACCCTCATTTTCTCCCCTTTTCCCTATAATATAATCCCTTTCACTATTTCTTATATTCCCCGTATGAATGAAACATATAATGTTTGTCCTTCTCTTATTGACTTACTTCGCTCAGCATAATACCCTCCACTTCCATCCACGTCGAAGCAAATGGTGGGTATTCATTGCTTCTAATTGAGGAATATTCCATTGTAGACATAGACCACATCTTCTTTATCCATCATCTGTCGAAGGACACCGAGGCTCCTTCCACAGCTTGACTATTGTGGCCATTACTGCTATAAACATCGGGGTGCCGGTGTCCCAGCGTTTCACTGCATCTGTACCTTTGGGGTAAATCCCCAGCAGTGCAATTGCAGGGTCCTAGGGTAGCTCTATTTTTAACTCTTTGAGGAACCTCCACACAGTTTTCCAGAGTGGCTGCACCAGGTCACATTCTCACCAACAGTGCAGGAGGGTTCCCCTCTCGCCACATCCTCTCCATCATTTGTGGTTTCCTGTCTTGTTAATTTTCCCCATTCTCACTGGTGTGAGGTGGGATCTCATTGTGGTTTTGATTTGTATCTCCCTGATGGCAAGTGATGCGGAGCATTTTCTCATGTGCATGTTGGCCATGTCTATGTCTTCCTCTGTGAGATTTCTGTTCATGTCTTTTGCCCATTTCATGATTGGATTGTTTGTTTCTTTGCTGTTGAGTTTAATAAGTTCTTTAGATCTTGGATACTAGCCCCTTATCTGATAGGTCGTTTGCAAATATCTTCTATTCTGTAGGTTGTCTTTTAGTTTTGTTGACTGTATCCTTTACTGTGCAAAAGCTTCTTATCTTGATGAAGTCCAAATAGTTCATTTTTGCTTTTGTTTCCCTTGCCTTCATACATGTATCTTGCAAGAAGTTGCCGTGGCCAGGCTCAAAAAGGGTGTTGCCTGTGTTCTTCTCCAGGATTTTGAGGGATTCTTGTCTCATATTTAGATTTTTCATCCATTTTGAGTTTATCTTTGTGTCTGGTGTAAGAGAATGGTCTAGTTTCATTCTTCTGCACATGGCTATCCAATTTTCTCAGCACCATTTATTGAAGAGACTGTCCTTTTTTCCAGCGGATACTCTTTCCTGCTTTGTCGAATGTTAGTTGACCATAGAGTCAAAGCCCATTTCTGGGTTCTCTATTCTGTTCCATTGATCTATGTGTCTGTTTTTGTGCCAGTACCACACTGTCTTGATGATCACAGCTTTGTAGTACAGCTTGAAATCTGGCATTGTGATGCCCCCAGCTCTGGTTTTCTTTTTCAATATTCCCCTGGCTATTCGGGGTCTTTTCTGATTCCACACAAATCTTAAGATGATTTATTCCAACTCTCTGAAGAAAGTCCATGGTATTTTGATAGAGATTGCATTGAATGTGTAAATTGCCCTGGGTAAAATTGACATTTTCACAATATTAATTCTTCCAATCCATGAGCATGGAATATTTTTCTATCTCTTTGTGTCTTCCTCAATTTCTTTCAAAAGTGCTCTGTAGTTTTTAGGGTACAGATCCTTTACTTCTTTGGTTAGGTTTATTCCTAGGTATCTTATCCTTTGGGTGCAATTGTAAATGGGATTGACTCCTTAATTTCTCTTTCTTCAGTCTCATTGTTAGTGTATAGAAATGCCACTGACTTCTGGGCATTGATTTAGTATCCTGCCACACTGCCGAATTGCTGTTTGAGTTCTAGCAAATTTGGGGTGGAGTCTTTGGGGTTTTCTATGTACAGTATCATGTCATCTGTGAAGAGGGAAAGTTTGACTTCTTTGCCGATTTGAATGCTCTTTAATTCTTTTTGTTGCCTGATTGCTGAGGCTAGGACTTCTAGTACTATGTTGAATAGCAGTGATGAGAGTGGACATCCCTGTTGTGTTCCTGATCTTAGGGGAAATGCCCCCAGTGTTTCCCCACTGAGAATTATATTTGCTGTGGGCTTTTCGTAGATGGCTTTTAAGATGCTGAGGAATGTTCCCTCTATCCCTACACTCTGAAGAGTTTTGATAAGGAATGGATGCTGTATTTTGTCAAATGCTTTCTCTGCATCTATTGAGAGGATCATGTGGTTCTTGGTTTTTCTCTTATTGATAAGATCTATCACATTGATTGTTTTACCAGTGTTGAACCAATATTGCATCCCAGGGAGAAATCCCACTTGCTCATGGTGAATAATCTTCTTAATGTACTGTTGGATCCTATTGGCTAGTATCTTGGTGAGAATTTTTGCATCTGTGTTCATCATATTGGTCTATATAGATATTGGTCTATAGTTCTCCTTTTGGTGGGATCTTTGTCTGGTTTTGGAATTAGGGTGATGCTGGCCTCATAAAACGAGTTTGGAAGTACTCCATCCCTTCCTATCTTTTGGAACAGCTTTAGTACGATAGGTATTATTTCCTCTTTAAACATTTGATAGAATTCCCCTGGGAAGCCATCTGGCCCTGGACTTTTGTGTCTTGGGAGGTTTTTGATGACTGCTTCAGTTTCCTCCCTGGTTTTTGGCCTGTTCAGGTTTTCTATTTATTCCTGTTCCAGTTTTGGTAATTTGTGGTTTTCCAGAAATTCGTCCATTTCCTCTAGATTGCCCAATTTATTGGCATATAGTTGCTCATAATACATTTTTAAAATCCTTTGCATTTCTTTGGTATTGGTTGTAATCTCTCCTTTTTCATTCATGATTTTATTAATTTGAGTCTTTTTTCTTTTTAATAAGGCTGGCTAATGGTTTATCCATCTTATTAATTCTTTCAAAGAACCAACTCCTGGTTTTGTTGATCTGTTCTACAGTTCTGGTCTCTATTTTATTGAGTTCTTCTTGAATATTTATTAACTTTCATTCCGCTTGGTGTAGGTTTTACTTGCTGTCCTTTCTCCAGTTTCTTTAGGTATAAGGTTGGCTTGTGTATTTGAATTTTTTCCAGTTTTTTGAGGAAGCCTTGTATTGTCATGTATTTCCCTCTTAGGACTGCTTTTGTTGTATTCCAAAGATTTTGAATGGTTGTATCTTCATTTTCATTAGTTTCCATGAATCTTTTTAATTCTTCTCTAATTTCCTGGTTGACCAATTCATCTTTTAGCAAGATGTTCTTTAACCTCCACGTGTTTGAGTTTCTTCCAAATTTCTTCTTGAGATTGAGTTCTAGTTTCAAAGCATTGTGGTCGAAAATATGCAGGGGACAATCCCAATAAGGAGGTTTTCAATGATTTATTTTAATTTCCACCCCCCCTTTTTATATCGCCATGCCCTATCACTTCTTATTTGTCTGTTTTTTATATTGTTCCTCCAAACCATATCACTTTTCTTATTGAGATTTACATTTCACTAATAGTTCATTTGTTGTTTTATCATTTTCTCATAGATTTCTTTGGAAATAATACTTCCTATTCTTTCTTCTATGTTATTCCAGCCACAGCAGTCTCTGTTGAACTACTTTCTATGCCGTTTTGTTACTTTCTCATTGTTTTTTGTCTATCTTTAACTGTTATATGATTTCTTTGTTTTTTAAATTTTTCTGCTAAAGTCACATGTTACTTTTTTACTTCAAATGTTTCTCATAGAGCCAATTATACTCTTTTATTGTTGTTGTTTGGTCATGTGTTTCATTTTAATTTATATAGGGCACTTCCTGACTGTGCTGTTTTTTTTTGCCAGAAACAATCACACATAAATTATATTTCAATGGAAGAAACACACTAATTTTACTGTATAGATGGTCATAAGCATGATACTTTTGTCCCCACATTTAAAGTTACATTACACTCAAGAATTTTCTGCAGCCACAGCCATAGTCTGATTTCCATGTGCTTTTATACCCTTTTGTCTCTACATGAAAAGCACAAGTCTTTGGTTCACTCCATTCTTTTCAGTCCAAAGTTTTAGTCCATCTATTTCTCAGCCCATATTACATGCCTATTAAATACATCTCATAGGAGTAAAAAAATATTTTATAGTATCTTTAATGAATCTTATAGAGAATAATATAATATAATAATTATATAGACTTTGATTATAAAAAAATAACACATAATATACATAATATATATTTAATAAATAAATTATGCTGTTTATAATTTTTATTTTATTATTTAAAATGAATTTACCAAATAAAAAATTAAGAATTGTATTTAATTGAATGTATATATTATGTTTTAGAGAAAGAGGGGGAAAGAGAGTGTGCATAGGTTTGCTTAGTTAAGTTGTCAGAATATCATCTCTCCATACTTAACATTTTTATTCTATTTCAGTTTTCTCATATGGCTCCAAATATAAATCCAATTTCTCTGCTGATTTTAAGCTAGATACAGCCTCATTTTTCTGTTCACTCAAAAGTTATTTGTTGAGCTGAAGACATTTTACTGGATGCTGGTGATAAATAAATGAGCAAAACAGAAGAACTATTTGATCTCATGGAACTTATATTCTAAGGTTATTCAAAACATAAATACATATTAAATGTGTTAGTGATAAAACCGTGGAGAAAAAGGAGTGTAGTAAAAGAGAGAGTGAGGGTGAGTGCTATCTTACATGAGTAGTTGGGAGGAAATCTATGATAAAGTGACTTTGGAATTGTATGTCTGAAGAAAGTGAAAACCAAGCCATCTTAAAAGCCAATGGACACATTCACACAAAGAAATGTCTCATTATCCCCTACCTTCAAATGTTTCTACTTCAATAAGTGTATTTTAGTATCATCAAATAAAAACAAAATGAAGAAAATGCATTTATTTACCAAATAGGTAATATTTCATCATAAAAATGGATATCTTACCATGTTTCTGAGATGAGAAAAAATTCTAATAGCAATTCCACCTCAAAAATATTTTGATAAGTATATATTTTAGCTGATGTAATTCCTGGCAAATAGTCTCAGATATATTAAAGTTACTTCAGAAAAACTATATGAAAATATAGTTGTAATCTTTGGTTTTTGCTTGCAGGAAATTCTGATTTCTAGGCAGAACTTAAATAAACATTTTAAAGGCTTTCTATAAGTGGATGTGGATTTCTCAAGGGAGAAAATAGATATGCATGAATATTGCCTAGGAGCATGTTCTTTCAAACTTTCAAAGGTCATTATAATATTCAAAACACAAATATGTCACCATCATTTTTTGATATCATTATGACAGTACCTGTTTATGATAACTTTACAGACATGAAATTAAACCAAAATAAGATTTTTATGTTTAAATAGAAAACAAGTGATTGTGTCAGTTATATTGCTTTTAATATTCTCTAGTTCATAATTAAAGTCCAATTGTATAAATTCTGTAAATCACAGGTTTTACCCTTATTGAGTGTTTTGGCTCACATATCTCTAATGAAGTGTGGAGATTCCCATGTCTCAGTCTCTGCGTAAATTTGCACATAATGAAACAAAGTCTAATAACAAAAAGTAAAAATGATAATTTTAAGTCATTTCAAAGCTTTACTTCCTTTCTTATAAGTATTCAGAGCAATCTGATTCTTAATAGCTAGTAATCCTTTTTCAATCTCAATATTCACAATTCTCTTGGTCTTATTGCTGCTCCGGAGTTTCTCCTTCTTTAAGCAACCAAACTTTCTTAACAGTTCTCTCTTTAGTGTTGTTGTAAATTTTTTTTCCTTTCCTTCTCTATTATCTCTCTCTTCCAGATCTTTCTGTTGGCCAACTTATGTTCTCTTTGGAGGTCTTTGTTTAATTTTTGTTTCTTTTTTTTTTTTTAATTTTTTTTAAATTTTTATTTATTTATGATAGTCACAGAGAGAGAAAGAGAGAGAGGCAGAGACATAGGCAGAGGGAGAAGCAGGCTCCATGCACCGGGAGCCCGACGTGGGATTCGATCCCGGGTCTCCAGGATCGCGCCCTGGGCCAAAGGCAGGCGCCAAACCGCTGCGCCACCCAGGGATCCCCAATTTTTGTTTCTTTATAACACCACCCTTCATATCCCTAATTCGTCATCAAAAAAAATTAACTTTGGCAACTATCTCATTCAACTAGCTGGCTGAAAAAAATGGGAAAAAGAGAAATGCTGAAGAAAAAAATATATCTATCTTCAGTTACCATCCTTTGAAAGACACTTACACTAAAATAGAGACAGAACAAAAATCCATGTATAATAACATTGTATATACAATCTTAGGATCAGCTATATCTTTTTTTTTTTTAATTTATAATCATTTTTTATTTTTTTTTAAATTTTTATTTATTTATGATAGTCACACAGAGAGAGAGAGAGAGAGGCAGAGACATAGGCAGAGGGAGAAGCAGGCTCCATGCACCGGGAGCCCGACGTGGGATTCGATCCCGGGTCTCCAGGATCGAGCCCTGGGCCAAACGCAGGCGCTAAACTGCTGCGCCACCCAGGGATCCCAGCTATATCTTTTTTGATGGCAAAAACACATGCTTTGACATTCACGTTTGTTTCTCTATGGCAGCATCATTCTGTTAGGGACAAAATTTATATTTTTAGAGCATATGAAGCATTGCTTTTAGTAAAACCTTAACAAGATGGCTCCTTTGATTGATGATTTCCTATGGATCAAACAAACCATTTTCATAAAGCCTTAACATAATTTTTCTGGGACTTACTATAAGTCCCAGGTATTAAAATACACAAAATAGAGAGGACGAGGCATTTCTATGTTTCTAGAAATATCTTCCTCATGGGGAGATAAAACCACCGTGTAAAGTGAGATGATGGTGCACAAAATGATGAGACACTATGTGTATAATTTATGGATTCTTTGAAATTAGGCAAACACATATGGATTACAATGATCATGACTTTGTGAAAACAGTATTTTATCTTATTACCATTCCCCATGTATGTCTGTAAGGTGATTGGGATCATCTTTTTGATAAAAGCCTGATTGTTAGTGAGGTACTGTTACTCTTGTGCATATGTTCTGCTATTATTTTCTATTTTACTTAGAACCATTTTTACATTTATCTAACTGATATAATCAGAACATTTTCTTTCTCAAAAGAAAGGAAATTGTCTTGATATTCCAGTTATTTCTTTCTAACATAGACATGGAAATTTCTTGACTCTGAATTCTCAGAAAAGTTCACAATATGAGCTGATGAGACTTGAGCAGAGGCCACAAGAGGCCATCTGGGAAGAGTCCCATGTAGAAGCCACCAAGCCAGCTCCTTCTCAGAGGCCTTGTGCTCCATCTGCACTTCAGAAGTTCACCGGAGTACAAGGCACTTTGCTGGGATCAATACATCCTGAGTAAAAACAAAGATACAAAAATATACACTCATCAGCACAAGTGTATGTCACATATATACACACACATTAATTGAGGAAGGAGCTTGATTCTCAACTAGGAGTAATCATAGATTTGACAAATCTTTTTCTTCATAATATATTTATTGTACTTCCAAATTGTAATATACATATATATAGAAAATCATATCTCATGGCAAAGCCTGTTGTTTTCTTAATACTAATAACACCAAGCTGGATCAATTTCACGAGGCAAAACAGATGTTCCCCTGGTGGCTGGCAATGGCCAAAAAGAAATCTGTAATTTGAGGGAGACCATTGGGAAGAGATGAGGATGAAATATCTGATCAGTGATAGTTTAGCATCCATGTATAATTCTTACCTGAATCAATCATGACCACAGGGGTTCTAGTCAGGGTTCAGTAGCAGAACCTCTATGAGTTATGGAATAAAGTACAGCTGGTGGAGTAAAGATCAAAAAGAGACACTGTAAGAGGAGTCACCAACCTAATGAATTGGAAAACCGAAGAATGGTCAGCTGCCAAAGTGTGACAAGGGAGACTGGACTGGTGACATTTATTAGGAGCTGTTGACTCTTTGGATCTGTAGTCTAATATGTAATTATGGGCTGTGAGATCTGTCACTCTGCGAGGTTCATTCAACAAAAAGAGTAATTAAAAATGAAATGGAAGAGAGGGAGAACAAGCTGTCACTCAATAACATTTTTGCAACTGACTGTCATTTCTAACCATGACAACCTTGAGGAAGTAATAATTACTGCTTTACTTCCACCTTTCAAATACCTTAAGAATTCATATTGTGGCCAAGCCTAGGAAGGTGGAGTACAAGGATGGAGTCTTTGGATACTTTGAGTTCTGGTTTAACTAAGACCTGGTTTAACTAAGTCACCACAGCTTACTTCTTGTCAACTTGACTTCTTTACATATATTTTTTTAAAGATTTTATTTATTTATTCATGGGAGACACACACAGACACACACACACAAACAGAGAGAGGGAGAGAGAGAGAGAGAGAGAGAGGCAGAGACACAGGCAGAGGGAGAAGCAGGCTTCCTGAAAGGAGCCCGATGCAGGACTTGATCCCGGATTCGGGATCATGCCCTGAGCTGAAGGCAGATGCTCAACAGCTGAGTTACCCAGGTGTCCCCATAAATGTTTTCATCACATTTAATTTCCAAATAAAACAATTACAAAATCAGGCCATATACTTCAGATTGTGTGAATTTGGTTAAGTCAATCCCCTCTCAGAAGACTTCTGTGTGGAAACATGCTGTGAGTTGGATGTTCTAGAGGCCCATTGATGGTGGTTATGGTCTAGGAAGACGAATCATATCCACATGGTTTATTCCAGTGCTAACAACTTGTTTCTCCTTCCATGATGGCTGAATGACTGGTCCCTTAGGTAAATGGTGCTGAAACACCTGTTCAGCATTGCTATCTGATGCTGATAGTTTGGCATTCAGCAATGGCCATAGTCTAATTTCCTTGGTGAGTAAAGTACATGTGGCTAAACTCAGGCTTTAAATCCTATCCTGTCATCATGACCCTTTGTTCATAAACAATGTTAGGCTGGCTGTTATCTTGAGAACAGTTCATTTTGTTTGTCTGATTATCAATATAGGGGAGGAAAAATAATTTTATCTCTAACCTTCTGAGCACTTGGCTGAGATCCCTGTAACAAAAGGCCAATTAACAAGGGAAAAGCAAAGAAAAGTCTATTAATATGTGAATCTCATGGGGACACTAGGTGGCTCAGTGGGTTAAGCATCCCACTTTTGATTTCTGCTCAGGTTATGATCTCAGGGTCGTGAGATTAAGCTTCACATCAAGCTCCTCACTTAGTGGGGAGTCTGCTTGAAATTCTCTCTCTCCGTTTCCCTCTGTCTTCCCATCCTGTGTTCTCTCTCTCTCTCTAAAGTAAAAATAAATAAATCATATATATATATATATATATATATATATATATATATATATATAGTTAAAGTTATCAGCTTGTAAATTCGCAAATCAGTTGTTGTATAATAGCTTTTATTGATGAAGGAATCAAGATATGTGATTTGGTTCAGCTATTTTAAAATACTTTGTTACCTCTTAAGAAGTAAGTTGTAAGAATCTAAGAACCTATGTATCTTGAATCCTTCAGAATGGTGCTCTTGATTCTTTTATATTCCCTCTGATGTTTCAAAAGATTCTTCTTGGGCTGGATTTAAATGAGATTTGCTTAAACCTGCCTCTGAAATTTTATCATATTTTCCCTAGATGAATCTTTCTCACACAGAAAGTTTTAGAGTACTCTAATATACAAAGCTGGAATGTATGATTACTTAGTACCCTACTTGCTAATAAATATCTCTAAGCATGGCAAAATTTGACTGAGAATAGGTGGTTATCAATAGGTACCAAAAATAACTTAATAGATGTGCATATCCAATTGACTTAGAGGGGTACACAGCTGGGAACACATTTGATTTCTATTTGTAAGATCCCTGAAGTGTGTAGAGAGATAAATGAATATGCTCATGTAATTGGAGAGTTTACAAGGTAACAGGTAGAGGTCATAGTATTTTACTATAAGTGTTTTTTTTGGCATATTTTAGATTCTGATAATGTTTCTGTGAAATTGTTTTAAATCTAATCAGACTTGGGAGGGCTTCAACCAGAAATGTAATTTCTTTTACAGAGGACGTCTAATGACGAACTGATAAAGAAATAGTCTCATCTCACTCTTCTTTTCTAGAATCCCAGGTTTAAAAATATGTAGCTATAAATTTCTATTTCATCTGGGAGAGAATTGTGATTTTACTATGGTATCCTATATTCACAATGGCACAAAATAATAGAATATAAAAATATAAAATTACTCTCTGTCTTAATATCTTATCACAGTCTTGGATGTCAGTTCACATGCATATGCTGCTTAAAACAGTGAACCGTAAAGGTGACACAGGAAATAGAATAGTAAAATATTAAACATTCATTTGGCAAATCTGGTTTAGGTCAAAGTTTCTGACAGCATTCAAGTTTATTTTACTTGGGACCTACTTTGTCTTTACCTGGTTGGCATTTTTGAACAGTTATATATTTATTTCATCTTCAAATATTCAGTTATGTTCCCAAATGTTATTTATTTTCCTGTTACCCATTACTTTTATGATCATTTATCATTTGGAAAGAACGCCTTAGCCAAAAAAAAAAAAAAGTCAGAGTACACAAAGGAAATGGAAGTGTTCCTTTAGGCAGTCTTATTTTGAATTTCATTTACATACAATATGGTATTATATTACTAGCATAACAGACATAATCACACATTTCAGAAAAATTTCAGAAAAGGAAACAGATAAAGTAATATTCAGGAGTTGAAGGAGAAATGTTATTAACATGATTATTTATATTATTTTTTTCCTTTACTTGTAAACACTATGTTTGAACAATGCAAGTTTACAGTAACACCTGGTGGTGGGTGGTAAAGATCACGAAAGTAAATGCATTTATTGTATTTATTCTTATTTAAATATAATCATGTTTATTCTATTTAAATCTTTAAATACATTATATTAAGATAGCTAGGAAGACATTATGTTGCATCTCCGGATGCCAACATTTTGAAGTTATTTGTGTTTTCACAAAATATCAATAGGAAATAACCAGCTTCATCTAAGCCATGAGTGGGTATAGTCTGCAGTAGAAATATCTATCCTCCAGTAGTATGAGTATAGCATGGCAAAGATATCATAGTGTTGAAAATATGAAATGATTGAAAGACAAAAATGCATCTTTTATAAAACAAGACTATAGAAATTCAAATATAGTTTCACTTTTTATAGAGAATATCTCCATATAGTCTGATTACACCCTCTTCATTCTATAAATGGAAGCCCAGTGCATTCCCGCAAATCTCTTCATATTTCACAAGTTCGGGCATGACTTTGCAAATATTCTTTTTTTAAAGATTTTATTTATTTATTCATAAGAGACATATAGAGAGAGGCAGAGACATAGGCAGATGGAGAAGCATGCAGGACTTGATACCAGAACCTCAGGATCAGGACATGAACCAAAGGCAAACTCTCAAACACTAAGCCACCTAGTCATCCTGACTTTGCAAATATTCTTATATACTCATTTATCTCTTGGTTTCTTCTAATAACTTAGGTCTCCATTCTTCACATGATTCCAGATATAGATTTCAATAACTCTCTCTCTTTCTCTTCTCTTTCTTCTCTCTGTCCCTTCCTGTCTTTCTCTCAAACTTTGTCTCTCTCTCATACCCTTTCTAATTCTACTTCTATTTCTATCCTATATTTAGTTTCCATCTTTCTTCTTCTTCTTCTATTTCTATATATAATCCTACTTCTACTTTTCTGTCTCAAATAGGATTCGTGAGTACAGTGGATTTTTACCAATGTTTGTTCAGAAGATTATAAGTATAGTGTAATTTGTGTTATCCATGAGAATATACCTTACAAATCTCAAAATTTAGGAAATGTTTGACTAAAGTCTCAAACTTCTTTCTTCTGAACTCCATTGCCATGTTTGCTCCCACATTCCCAGTGACAGCTCCCACTATATGTCTGAGCATCAATAGATTAAGTAGGTTTGCTAAGTCAGGCTTGTGTTTTGGCAGATATGGGACTCCTCTGATGGTCAATTTTGGCTAGAGGCTTTATTGAATTGTCTTGTATGGAACTCTAGCGTGCTTTACCAAACTTTCTCTCCCTCTCTTCTTCATAGAGATTCAGTCATTTATTTTGGTCCGATAACTCTCCCAGATTCACTTGCCTCCCTCCCTATAATCTATCACACAGCATTTTCCACTAATAACACCCTTGCCAATTAATCCCATTTTGACAATTATCAATTTATTTCTTATTAGCTTAATTTCTTATCAGTTAATCACCCTTAATCTTCATCTGTGAAAATGAATCTCAATCCTTTAGATAGCTTTGCAACTGGCATATAATGTTAAGCTTTGCAGTGGAGGACACACACACGCGCGCGCGCACACACACACACACACACACTATAGCAGGACGAAAGGGTGTTTGCCTCCTGATTCCCGTGTATTCATTTGCCTGGCCTCTCTGTTCAGATTTCTCCAGGATGAGTTTCATGCAGCACTCGCAGCATCTCAGACTTCTGGCTGCTAAGGTGCACCGTGGCCAGAAGAACCCAGCACCCAGCAGGGATCCCTACATCTCCCTGTTGGGCAGTTTTATAAGTAGAATGCCTGTAGTGAGCCATCTCTTCTGTTATTAAGATCTTTCCCTAGTATCCTAAAGGAGGGATTTCTACCAAACTCCAGAAGGCAAATTTACAGCAAGTTTTCTTGTACTAAACCATAGAAACTTCTCTGTTACTAAGAAAACGATAACTTTTTTTTTTTTTTTTTTTTCTGACAAGGTCAAGATCTCAGGCCTTAGAAAAGGGATTGTCTTTCTTGGATTACTTCTCTCAGCCCAGGCATAGTGGCTATTTTTTAATATTTATTACTATTTTTACATGCTTTAAATTTCTCTATACTACTTACTAGCCAATCTCTTTTATTCCAATTTCTTGTAATAGTTAAAAATTCTTTATATTAAATTTCCTATATTAAAATTACTGTGCAATTCATCTCTTCTGAGAAGTTCTATACTCACAGGGCATCTGCTTCGCAGAATCCAGACTAACACACAACTGGAAATGAAAAATAGCTTTGAACTCTTCTTATCATTTCACCATGGTAGAGGGAGGAGCCTTGCCTGCGTAAGAGTTCTTTCTCTCCCTCAAATATCTGGAACCTGCTGACCACATGCTTGCAGAGCTTTCCAACTCCAAGATGAGCTTGTCAAGTCATATTCCAAAGCAAAGTGTTTGCATTCCTCAAGAGGATCTTGATAACATTTAAAGTAACATTTTTAAATCACTTGCAGCTAGCATTAAACCTGATAATATAACTAATCTCTATGAATGTTTTAATAAGAAGGGAATCAGACATCGAAGAGGTTTCATTTTAATGCACATTGTCATCTCAGCTGATTATTTGTCTAATTTTTTAATATTTGAAATAATTTAAAACATCAAAGACAACTTAAATTTGATCATTTGCCATTCTTCTCCTGAAAGAAGATTATGAAAAGATATTTAAGATGACAAACGAACAAACAAAAATCAACAGTAACAAAAAAAAATGAAAATGCAGCACTTTGTAATTATTTCTTAATGGTAGAAGTATTTAAAAGGACTTTGTTTAGAAAACTAGAATAGACACATTATTCACTGGTGGAATAAATATTTCTAGGAAATGTATTTTGATTGTATTTGCAACTAATTGAATTTTTAAGGAATTTTAAATTTTATATTTATTTATTCATGAGAGACACAGAGAGAGAGAAAGAGAGAGGGGCAGGGACACAGGCAGAGGGAGAAGCAGGCTCCATGCAGGGAGCCCAACTGGGGACTTGATCCTGGGTCTCCAGGATCACTTCCTGGGCTGAAGGCAGCACTAAACCACTGAGCCACCTGAGCTGCCCAGGAATTTTTAAAGTATTAGAGTGACTGATTGTAAAAATCTCAGTAAATGTCACAAGTTTAGATCATTGTATAGGAAGGTGGTAGGTTGATATTGCAATGTCTTAAGCTAAATACCTGTAAAAATATTTAGAAAAGCAACAGTAAGCAAAACTGTGTCCCAAAAAAGAAGTCTAAAGACATTTTTTTAATAAACTTGAAATGGAAGAAAAGGCACCAGAATGAAAACAACAACAACAAAATATTCTTATGCTTTAGGGGGTTGGATTAAAGGACATATTTATTTTTATCTTTATTTATTAGTGTCATACATGTTTTTATCAGTAACTGGAAATTCTGTTCTTAAGTTTGCCTTTTAAGTTAAAAACTGATAATACTAATGTTCTCACATATTTAGAAGATAATAGTCTATCTTTTGTTGCTTTTTATTTTTTGTGCTGGCAATAAGTTTTTGGATAGAAAAAAAAGTAGAAGGTTGACTTTTAGAAAGAAAATGAATTGAGGAAAGACTGAGTAGAGAGGCCTTTGCAGAAAGAAATTGGCTTCAATGGTGGAGTGGCTATCTGTATTTGTCACGTAGAATTGGATCAAGCAATAATCATAAGCCAAAAATACCATGGTTTAGCCTGGAGTAACCTTATCGTAACAACAGCTCTGACAATATACATCTATGTGATGGTATAGCTGTGCTGAGTTTCTGTAATACAGGGTTCTACTTAGTATAAATAATGAATGTAATATAAATTGCAATTATTATTTTATGGGTATGTGATAGTTACAATAAGTTATCTAAATAAGAACACTGTAGATAACAATACATAAGGATTAAATGATGTGGTTAAATAAATAAATGTAATAACAAACTCTGTATTCTGATGGATACACTTTATTTTTAAAGGTACCCATAGAATTTAAAAGAACATTATTATGTAACAGACTGAAAAGAATATCTCAAAAATACCACCTTGATCTACTTTCAGTTAGGCATTCTCTGAGCAGTCTGGACCCGAACCCTGGACAATATATGCTAAGTGGAAACTGCTGGTTTCAGCCTCCAGAATTCACATGTAGAGTCAGTTATCTTAAATTAAGAGCCTTTGTCATCTCACTCTCCACTGAAGGCGGTACTTTGGCCCTGCTCATGGTTTTTTTTAAACAACCATTGAACCTAGTTTAAGACTGTAAAAATATGTCATTTTTTCAAGAGGATAGTATCTTAAATTTCATGGAAAAGTTACTACATTCCCACATAAACTAAAAAGTGATAGTGGAATTACTAAAACTACAGCTTCTGTGAAGCCCAATTAACCTGTCTTCAACCTAAGAAAATTCCTGATGGCAGTCTTTTAAATCGAGGACTCTTTTTTTCTGCAATTGTATTTCCGCTTAGAGTCTGAAGATAAATTCAAATAGAAAGCTTTTCTAATAACCTTTATCTGGAAAAGCTATATGCAATCTTTCAAAGTTAGGCAGCTCTGTTGTGAGATTTACATCAGGTTCTTAGCAGTCTTGTAATTATCATTTTTTTTTTTTGGCTTTGTATTTCTGGCTCTGAATTCGAGTCTGATAAATATGTCTATTTTTCTTGACTTTTAACCTTAATATATCTGCTTAGATTTACATATGTGCCATTCTTTTGATTTCATCAAATTTTGTCAATTATAAGGAAAACACAGTTGTAAAATGAAGGCAGTATGAATAAGATTCCAGAAAAATAAGTCTCCTTATAAATTGAATAGCTGTTAAAAGCTACTTTATTTCCTGGGCCTGAGACTGAGGATTATCAGAAGCAGAAGGAATTATGCTACTGGGAAGAAATATCAGCAGATCTCTTGAAAGCTATAGAAACTGATGTGAGGGAATGGAATTCAAAAGTACTTCCACACATGAAGGTTAAGCAAGTTGGAATCACTGAGAATAAGTATACTGTAGATCCCCTTCCAAAGATATTCTTTAGGTAATAAACACCCAAGAGAAAGAAATTTGAAAACTAAACTATTAAAAAGAAATCCATAGGCAGAATTTTCAGGGCAAGGAATATCACTAGGCTCTAGATCAAAATTTCAAGAGGACCTAGAGTGAGGAGACCATAGAGTTATAAAGCCGGAGAGAAATCTTCTGTAGTCATCTGGTGCTTAAGAGGCAAAACTCTACCAAGGAGAAGAGCCTGTATAAAAATTTAAAAGACAAATAAACAAAACATATAAACTGTAGCTCTTGCTTGAGAAATAGGATGCGCTCTTTGCAGATGAAAAAAAAAAAGACAGAAAAATAAGAATTAGCAATCTTTCATCAGAAATGATGCAAGCCCAAAGAGAATGGAATGATACCTTAAAAGTTATAAAGAAAAAATGCAATCTAATACATAGAAAACTTATCTTTCAAAACTTAAGACAAAATACATATTTTGGAGGAAGAAACTGAAAGAATTCATTACTACCACATTATTCCATGAGATAGGTTAAAGGAAGTTCATATAGAAACCTTTATGATACAAAACAGAAGCTTATATCTAAGGAAAAAGTGAAGAAGTCAGATGTAGATAAACAAAAATTTTGTTCTTATTTTGTTTATTCCAAAAGACAATTGAGGGATCCCTGGGTGGCTCAGTGGTTTAGCACCTGCCTTTGGCTCAGGGCGTGATCCTGAGGCCCCAGGATCCAGTCCCACATCAGGCTCCCTGCATGGAGCCTGCTTCTCCCTCTGCCTGTGTCTCTGCCTCTCCCTCTCTGTGTCTCTCATGAATAAATAAATACAATCTTTAAAAAAAAAGACAATTGAGAGTCTTAAGCAGAGTAAGTGACATATTATGGGATTTGTAATATATGAAAAAGTAAAATGCATGACAATAGCATGAAGAATGGAAGAATCAAAAGTATACTGTTTTAAGGTTCTTATAGTACCTGGGGTGTTATAATATTATTTGAAGATAAATAGCGATAAACCAAAGAGAGATATATGTTGTCTATCTACTCAGCCGATAATAACATAAAATGGAATAACAAAAAGTAACATAAATATATATAGTATTAAAAATAAAGGTAAACTACACATCTAATATTGATATAAAATGAAATAATAATGGTAATGATAAAAAAATCATCTAAAAGCAGATGGAAAAAGAGAAAAAAGGAACACACAAGGGATGGAACACATAATAGTAGAGAACTGACAAAATGTTGGATTTAAAACAATTATATTAATAATTACATTAAATTAAATGGTATAGATTACAAAATTTAAAGACAGTACTGTGAGATTTGGTGTAAAAATCAAGACCCAGCTATATGTTGTCCCCAATAAAGCACCTACAAAAACATATGTAGATTAAAACAAGAGTGGAAAAAGACCATGTGATTATTAAAGACAAATAAGATCTGTATTAAGATCAGAAGATGTAGGTTTAAGAACTCTCCATATAAAGAGACTTCACATAAGGAATAAATTCACCATTAATATATAATAAATCTAAGTGTGTATACATCTAATGATATAATAATATTTATGATGCAAAACACATATGAAAGTGAAACGAAAACCAGATTGATACACAAGTATAGTTGGAAATGTCCACACTTCTTTCTCAGTAGTTGATAGAAGAATCAGGAAATCAATAAGAATACAGACATTCTGAGCAGTGTTATCAGTTTGACCTAATTAACATCTGTAGAACGTTCCATCCAACAGCAGCAGGAAACACTTTTAAATGCACCAGAAACAATCTCTAAAATAAAATGTATCCTGGGGTATCAAACAAATGTTAGCATATTTTTAAAAATTGAAATCACAAGTATTGTCTGCAATTAGAACTTTTTTTTTTTTTTTTAAGATTTCATTTATTTATTCATGATAGAGAGAGAGAGGCAGAGACATAGGCAGAGGGAGAAGCAGGCTCCCTGCAAGGAGCCTCATGCTTAATTCGAGCCTAGGATCCCAGGATCATGACCTGAGCCAAAGGCAGACAATCAATGAGCCACCCATGTGCCTCAACATGTTGAAGTTTAAAAAAAAAATTAAATATTTATGATTCTTGTCTTCAAAATTTTGTCATTAAGTGCTATGTAAACTTTTCTTTTAGAACTCTTAGAACAATGCATAGTTCACATATCTTTTCTAAAATCATTGTTGTCTCTAATCTCTTTTTTTTTGTGTATTTTATTAAATAATATAGGTGCTGATTTGCTCTCCCAGGTATTCTGGATATCTTAATTTTGCAAATTTATCTGGACCTACTCATTAGTTTGTCTTTTTGGTCTTTCTCTTATTCAATCCTTATTTTCACCAGCAGATTCTCCTCAGTGTGGGGTGGTTTCCCAGAAGAAGCCCTTGTTAGCATATCCTGAGACTTTATTCAAGTTAGGTATCTGGCACTCATTTGCTATTGAATTGAGCCAAAATTCTTGCAGTTTTACCTGCTATTTACAGATTGTCTGCTAAACTTTGCAAAGAATATCAAACTCATATTATTAGGCCATCTTCCTAGAATTAGCAAAAAGATATATGTTTATTTAGTAGCTTTAATAAAGTATAATTGACATAAAATAAGAAGTTTAAAAAATGTCTATTTAGAAAACTTTTGATATGCTACACAACAGTGAAACCATCACCAACATCAGATTAAGGGATTATTTTCACCAAGAAACGTTTATAATTCTCCTTTATAAAAACACTCTCTCTCATTCCTCTCTGAAGAACCCTGGTTCTTGAAAATCACTGACCTACTCTCTATTCCTCTAGGTTAGTTTTTTAGTCTGATAAAAGATACAACCTATGGGACACCTGGCTCCCACACGTTGGGAGAGCATGAGAGTCGGTAGAGCATGAGACTCTTGATTTCAGGGTGGTACATTAAAGCCCCACATTGGGTGTGGAGCCTATTTTAAAAAAAATAAAAGATACTCTCTCTGTGTGTCTCTCATGAATAAATAAATAAAAATATTAAAAAAATAAAAATTAATAAAAATAAAAATAAATAAAATATGCAATATACTATTTACCACTTCAACTATGTAAGTACAATTAAGTAGAATTCTGTACATTCACAAAGCTGTGCTGCCATCACCACCATCCATCACTAGAACGTTTTCATTATCCCTGAAATTCTCTGTACATTAACTCCTCATTCCTTCTTTTCTTTCAGTCCAAACAACCACTACTCTACTTTCTGTCTTTATGAATTGGGGTATTCTAGATACTTCATGTAAGTAGAATCATATAATATTGTGTATGTGTGTCTCTGATTTACTTCCTTTGGCAAAACGTTTCAAGTGTCATCCATGTTGCAGCATGTATTCAATTGCATTCCTCATTAAGACTGAATACTACAAAAAAGAAAAAAAAAGAAAAAAAAAAGACTGAATATTACGCCCCTCGGTGTATGTACCGTATTTTCTTTATACATTTATCAATTCGTTCACATTGTTGTTGTTTTTTTTCTAGCTTTTGACTATTGTGAATAATGCTACTATAAACATTGGTGTGCAAATAACTGTTTGAGTCCCTATAGGTATACACTTAGAGGTAGAATTACTTAGATGGTAATTCTACGTTTTTTTTTTTTTTAATTTTATTTATTTATTCATGAAAGACACACACACACACAGAGGCAGAGACACAGGCAGAGGGAGAAGCAGGCTCCCTGCAGGAAGCCTGATGTGAGACTCGATCCCAGAACCCCAGGATCACGCCCTGGGCCAAAGGCAGGCGCTAAACCACTGAGCCACCGGGGATTCCCTATGTTTGGTTTTTTAAGGAACTCGAATACTGTTTTCCTCAGCAGTTGCATCATTTTGCATTCCCACCAGCAACATTCAAGTCTTCTCATTTCTCCACACCTTCACCAATACTTACAATTTTCTGTTTGTTTTGAAGTAGCCATCCTCATGGGTGTGAGGTGGTATCTCATTAGCATTCCTTAAAAATTAGTGATGCTAAGCAATTTTTCATGACCCTGTTGGCCATTTGTACATCTTAAAGGAACTATCTATTCAAAGTGGGTCTTTTATTGAACTTAAATCAAGATATTGGCAGACTTGTGTTCCCTTCTGGATGCTCTAAGAGAGAATAAATTCCCACTATGTATATGCCGTACCATTGCTGTTGCACAGTTCTTGGATATTCTGCATCATTTGTTTATTTTATCAGACTTTTCTCTTTCCTTTCAGCTTTTATGGCTTTTATTGACCCTCCAGCTGAGAGATTTTTTTCAATTGTTTCCCATCTACTCATAAGCTAGCCAAAGGCATTCTTCATTTCTCTTACTGTGCGTTTTTTTTCAAGATTTTATTTATTTATTTTGGAGAAACCGAGAGAGAGCAGGAGAGAGAAGCAGAGTGAGAGGGAGAAAGGATCTCAGGGAAACCCCATGCTGCATGTGGAGCCCAGTGCGGGACTTGATCCCACGACCCTGAGATCTTGACCTGAACCAAAACCAAGAGTTCGCTGCTCAAATGACTGTGCCACTCAGGCACCCGTCTTTTAAATGTCTTCTTCTTCTTCTCCTCCTCCTCTTCCTTCCTTTTCTTCTTCTTCCTCTTCCTCTTTCTCTTTTTCTTTTTGGTCTTTTCTCACATTGCCCGATTATTCTTGTGTGCTATTACTTTACGTATTATGGCCTTTAGCATTTTAATCATAGTTGTTTTAAATTCTGGGTCTCATCATTCCAACATTCCTGCCATATCTGAGTCTGGTTCTGATGCTTGCTTCGTCTCTTCAAATTGTGTTTTTTTTTCTTTTAGGTGGTTCTCATAATTTTTCTTGATAGCCTCACTTGATAGACATGTTAAAGGGACTTCCGTAAATAGGCCTTTAGTAATCTAGTGGTAAGATTGAGGGGAGGGGAAGCATCCTATGGTTCTACAGCTAGGTTTGTCTTTTAGTGAGCTTCTTAACTGTGAACTTCATAAGTACTTCTCAGTCTCCCCTCCCAACCCTACTCCACTCTGGATAGAAGGGGTTGGCTACAGTGGGCTTGAATTGGTTATCTTCTTCCTTCCATGTGGAAGCCTAGAATTGGGCTATTTTAATTCCCCCAGTTCAGTTAGGCTCTGGTAAAACCCCATAAGTTTAGGCTGTTTAGATACTTTCTCCTGAAGGCACAACCTCATTACGAAGAACAGAGCAGAATGCTCTTGTATACTTCAAAATTGTTCTTTTCCCTCTTCCTTCCTGAAGCAGGAGGGAATGTTTTAGTCCCCAGCACTCATTGTGAAAGTCTGGTTGAGCTTCTGGAGGTGAAATTCACAAAATTATTGAGCCCCCCCACCTCCCATCACTGGGTTCTCCTGAAGTTTGTATCCCTCAGACCTGTTCACACTGAGCCTTTAGCAAGTTACCAGTTATAGCTCAGGTTTCTCTCCAGAGCACCAATTCACCCCAAGGTTTGGGCTTCTGGGTTTCTGTTCTGGTAAGTACGATTCTCTGTATTCTCCTATGGGTTCCTCATTTTGGGGACAAGAGTTTTCTCTGTGACTCACACTTCTAATAAATATAAGAAAAGCTGTGGATTTTTTAGTTTGTTCAGCTCTATTATTAGAATGCAGGATCCCTGGGTGGCCAGCGGTTTAGCGCCTGCCTTTGGCCCAGAGCGCAATCCTGGAGACCCGGGATCGAGTCCCACGTCAGGCTCCCGGTGCATGGAGCCTGCTTCTCCCTCTGCCTGTGTCTCTGCCTCTCTCTCTCTCTCTCTCTGTGTAACTATCATAAATAAATAAAAATTAAAAAAAAAAAAAAGGATGCAGTGGTGTCTTCCAGCTTCTTACATGCTGGACTAGAAACAGGACGCACAACACTGTTGCATCCTTTGCATGGTAACCTATTTGTGTATATGATATTAAATAGCATTTTCCAGACCGTGTGTATTTCAATATTGCTTTTTTTACCCTATCTGATAATATCTCCCTCTTTATTAGTTTTCAGATGATTTATTTAAAAGTATTATTATTTTTTAATTTTTATTTATTTATGATAGTCACACAGAGAGAGAGAGAGAGGCAGAGACACAGGCAGAGGGAGAAGCAGGCTCCATGCACCGGGAGCCCATGTGGGATTCGATCCTGGGTCTCCAGGATTGCGCACTGGGCCAAAGGCAGGCACTAAACCGCTGCACCACTCAGGTATCCCTAAAAGTATTATTGATACGGTTAGGTTACTTGATATTTTAAGATTTCATTGCTATTTGTCTCATCTTTTTTTTTCCCACCTCCTTTCTCCATCTTTGCTGATTTCTTACTTATTTATTTTGTATTGTCATTTCAATTTTCCTGTTGAATTTTTGGTTAAACTTCTTTGAATTACATTTTAGCAATTCTTGAATGGGCTATAATGTTCACCTTTAAAATCTTCTTAAAGTTAATTCTGAATTCTATTGGTAAAATGCCATTTTGTTTTTACTATTATATTTCTATGCTTATCTTCATATTATACTTGGTTTAAATCATGTATTTCATGTATGTCTCAACAATAGAGTATTATAACTTTACATTTAAACAGACATCACTAAGTTATGTCCTGTGGTCCAAATCTGAATCATCACCTGTTTTATTTTTTTTTATGATTTTGTTTACTTATTTAGTTATTGGAGAGAGAGAGAGAGTATGTGAATAGGGGGAGGAGCGGAGAGAGACATGCAGACTCCATGCTGAACATGGAGCACAATGGGTCTTGATCTCATGACCCTGAGATCATGACCTGAGTCAAAATCAAGAGTCTGACACTTAACTAACTGAGCCACCCAGGTGCCACTCAACACCTGGTTTCATAAATGAAATTGTATCAGAACACTGCCACACCTATTGATTTAGGTATTGTCTGTGGCTATTTTCATGCTACAACAGAAAAGTAGAATGGTGACAGAGGTTTACATCCTAATGCTGAAATACTTATGGTCTGCCTTATTACAGATTCTTTTTCAGCTTCTGCTTTAAACAGTCTTATGCATTATACAGAAATCTAGAAAAGAAAATTTGTGCCATATACCTATACCTACATGTATACAAATACACACATATGCCAGCTAGAGTACGCTTTACTCCTTTTGATATATCCAGCTTATTTTCTTGTACAATTTCCCTTCAGCCTGAAGGACAATTTTTAGTATCTCATCTATGCTCACAGTGCATAAGTGTTGCCAGCAATATTCAGATATTTGTCTATCTAGGAATGTATTTAATATGGGCAGCCTGGGTGGCTCAGCAGTTTAGCCCCGCCTTCAGCCCAGGTGTGATCCTGGAGACCCGGGATCAAGTCCCACATGGGGCTCCCTGCACGGAGCCTGCTTCTCCCTCTGCCTGTGTCTCTGCCTCTCTCTCTTTCTGTCTCTCATTAAAGAATAAATAAAATATTTTTTAAAAAAGAAATATATTTAATATATCTCCATTTGTGGAAGCATTTTTCTGAATATAAAATTCTGGTATTTTTCTCTCAGCACTTTTAACATGTCTTCCTCATTTCTTTGTCTTCCATGGTTTCTGATGAGAAATCAGGCTTTAAATGTACCATTGTTATAACAGGTAAAATGTGTTATTTTTCTATTGCTGCTCTCAATATTTTTCGTTTTTTTTCTTTTGAAGCAGTTAGACTAAGACAACTATTTATGCTAATTGGGCCTTTTTGACTTTGAATCTGTAAGTTTCTATTTTCACACAATGGAGGAATTTTTTATCTATCATTCTGACATCATTATTTCTCCCCATTTTTCTCTGTCTTTATGGGACTTTCTCACATTTTCTGTCTTGATGGGACTCAAACATACATTTTTAGGTGTTGATACTGTCTCACAGGCCTGTGATATTTTATTTGTATTTTTACCGTTTTCTCTGTTTTTCAAACCATGTAAAACATAGTGATCTGTCTGAAAGTACACTTCTATCATCCCAATTCTTCTGTTGAGCTTATCTATTGAACATTTTCATCTGTTGTTGAGCCTATGAACGTTTTCATCTATTTTAATAATTAGCTCTAGAACTTGCATTCTGTTCTATAATAGTTTTTATTTTTCTGTTTATATTCTATATTTCTTCATATGGTATTAGTATATATTTGAAATTTTTTCTATTCAATCAAACACTTGGTCCCTTTTGAATGAATTATTTCCCTGTTATGGGTTAAAGATTTTATTTTGTTTCTTTCAACATCTAGTCAATTTTAGTTGAAAATTGGACATTGTACATAATTTGATAAATGTTTCTGGAATTTTGTTGTTCTATGGTTGGCTAGTTGGTTTATTTTTGTAGGTAATTAACTTACCTGGTCATAACCTACAGAATTTTATTTATTTATTTATTTATTTATTTATTTATTTATTTATTTATTTATTATTTATTTATTTATTTTAGAATCTACATTCTAACAGTTGTTGATTTTCCTATTTTATTTGTCTCTTACTTGCTTGTACTGTTTTTATCTCCCTGGAAAGTTTCCCCTGTGTCTGTGTAGTTTAGTAATCAACAAAGGATTTGGGAAATGTTTAAATACAACTTAAACTGTGTGTGACCTGTTTGGAGAACATTTTCAAAAGGACAGCAGCTTCTCACATCAACTTTCATCTTACATTCTTTCTGACACTTTTTTTTCATAGATCCCTATTAGAATGTGTAGTATACAGTTATTCAGAAATTTGGTGCTGATTTTGTTTCTGGAATTTGGAACATGTTGGAATAATGTCTGATATCAGGTGTTTTTCTTGTTCTTCCATGATGTTGTAGAATGCCCGTATGCTGATACTTTCTTCTTCTAAACCACACTTGATTCCTTTTGTTGACCTCTAACATGCTTCTATTTAGAGGTGCAAAATATAAATACTTATTATATAATCCCAAACAAGACTAGTGTTCAAAATTTTCCTATTCTTAATTCCTACACAGGTACTTTCCATTATAAAATGATTACCTCTTCAACAATTTCTTTTTCTTGAGACAAATTAGGTCATATTTTTCATTTTGCCTATTCCTGATCAAATTCAAGGGAGGGTCTAAATATTATTCATTCTATGACCACAACCTACTTAGGAAAACTATATTAATAAATGACTACATTATTGTATTAAGTTACATTTACCAGCACAAAATAATATCTAAACATAAAACCTAAATCATAACATAATAGCCATCAGAATTATTTTTCTGTTTCTTTCAAAAGGCTTTTTATGTTGTTTATAAGAAATGTCCATGAAAATTTCACCCATGCCTTCCTTTGTCATTCCTGTCACCGTTATGAGATTATTATAAAATAGTATTTAAAATGTCATCTACACTTTTGGCAGCATACCCTACATTCTTAATCTGACCATTGACTTTAGAAATGTTGCTAAGATGCATTCCAACAGGCTTATAAGCCACTTGACCTTTCCCTTTGTAGCCGAAATATGCTCACCTTCTCCTGAGTGCACACATACACATTTTTCCTTGGAAAAAGTGTCAGTTGCTCTAGCATAGAACCTCTATTCCATGTGTTCAGTCTTCACTTTATGCAAACAAGATTGTGTTGTTGAACACAGTATTATCGCTATGCTTTTTGTTCCCGTTTTGAAATACTCATCATTGCTTCCCAACTTCCTAGTTAACTTGAAAATTATCTGAAATGCTTTCAATTTCAAAAAGTCTCTTCTCATTCTAACCCACTGTTCAATTTTTCATATTTTACTTATGAATTTTTCTAGAAAAATATGCTCAAGACAATTATATTAACTTGTTTCAAATTATAGTCTATTTTATACTTTTATCAATGACCTTACTTGAGAACAAAATCATTTCTTCACAATAACATATGATGTTTATCAAGTATTATTAACCACTCATGTAAGTTAATCCTCAAAACAACCATATGAACTCTATGCTAATATTATCTCATGTTCCAGATAAAACATTTCAGTGCTAAATTCGTTTTTAAGCTGTCAAATCTTAGACACAGTAATAAGGTACAGGGTTGCTATTATAACCCACTTATAATAGCTATATCCAGACTTACCCTTTTAAAAATTTTAGTGTTGAGGATCTAAAAACTAAAATTTTATTTAATTTATCACCATTCATTTGATACCTATCATGTACCAGTCTGTCCTAGGTTATAGAATTCAAACTGAAAAAATATCTTTCTCTTGTGAAGATAGTATTGCATTTCCCTAAAGATAATAATTAATTGCAATAAATATCAAAATATTTATTATACAGTTTCATGGATATATTACTTGGTTCTTAAAAATAACTCTAATAAATAGCTATTGTTGTCATTCCTATATTATAGATGATGAAAATAAAATTGTATTAGAATCCTAAAAGGATTTTTAAGTTGGCATATTCCTAAATACAGTACACCAGTTCTAGTATAAACATTGACACAGAATTGTATAATATGTGATATTTTCACAGTTTTATATGGAATGTACACAGAAATAAAACATGTTAATAGAACATAGCATTATGGGAATCACAAATTAGAAAAATAATCACTCCCTAGAAAAAAAAATGTTAAAAGATTAAGGCTGTCTAAGTTCAAAAGATTTTTAGTAATAGAAAAATGGTTAGGTAAAATTCTGGTCAATCAAGCACTGATAAGTTTAGGACTGTGGTACTAATTAATCAGAGTGAGTAACTGGTCTCTGAATATATTTGAAGGATGTGAAGTGTGAAGAAAGTAGTTTTATAATCCTGATTTTTATAAAAATCCATAAATCATTAAACTTTCAAGAGAGGAGGTGAGTATGAGAGAAGAGAATGCATGTATAGAAACTAGGGACACATGATCAGAGGCATCAAGGCAGTAAAACACTGACTGAGCCAGTTTGCCAAGCTCTGAAAAAAATAAGTTTTAGCATTGTAGTGTTTGATAGTGTTTCTCCATTTTTCGTTTAGCACAATGCTAGATCTTTATAAACCAAGAGTGAAAAAAGATATAGTACAAATCAATGGAGATAGTGGAAAGCTTCTCTTTTTTCCCTTAATTCCATTATTACTTAATTTTTTACCTTCAATTTTCAATTCAATTGCCTCTTATTACTTGTAAAATAGGCATAATAATACATAAATGAGAAACAATTTAGCTGATTTCTTTTAAGGAATTAAAGCTCCTGACAGACATAAGCCACAATTATCCATTTTTAAACAAAGGTTTGTGGTATAGTTGACTGAAAATTAGCCTAAATAGGAAGATAGCATCATATGATTAGCCAACAGAGCACAATTTTTATGTCACTGTTCACAGTTGCGCAGAGAAACATCTTTACTATTTTTTCTCTTTCGAATTGCAAGGTGTGAGGTAGAATATAAATACTGGAGTCTGATTCTGCTTATATAGATATTTCACAAGTATTCTAGGGCAGCTTCCCCAATACATTTTATTAAAATTTGCAAGAAATATTTGATAGATATATTAATTTAGTTAGAAATATTTGGTTAGTTACCATTATGGATCAGGGAATGTTCTGATTTGTGAATACTGCAGTGAATAAAATGCTCAAAAATAGTCCCTTATTAGAGCTAATGCTCTTATAGTTTCTAACAAACAAGATCAGATGCTTCAGCTAATATCAGTCACATCTGAAAATTGTTAAAAACTTGATTTTCTTTTATTTTCTGTTTCATTATTTCACTTGACCCACATGAAGTATGAAAACTTATTTAAAAATGTCAACTATATGAACATATCTCTCCAAACTTGCATTAGAGTAAAAAGGTCCAGGACTACTTTTAGCAACATTGTTTGGTTTCAGAGGTAGCCATCAGGTACAATTGACAGGTCCCTTGAGGACTTGCAGCCACCTATTCTAGAGAATAAACTTTTACCAACAAAACCATTGTTGTGTCATGATACAGTGTTCCTATACACTGAACATACTACAACATGCATTAGGTTTTATATAGACCATATATTGGCAGATTGCAGAAGACTTTTGAAGACTTTTGTGTTTTTTCTATCTTAACGTGGGAATATAATTACTAGTAAGTACACAAACACTTTATGCACAGAAATCTGGGTTCTCTTCATTGCAGTATATGAAAGGGATTAGTAACTTTGGGAATTAAATTTTCGAGATAAATTTTATAATATGTGGTTTTGGTAGCCCTTTTGTATCTAAAGGACAAAACAAAATAATCTAATTACTTCTTTATCATCTTTTTATTATAACAAAAAGTAAGTATTCTTTATGAAGTTGTTGAAAAATCATTTAAAGTATATATGAAGAAAATTAAACTTTCTATATTGTTACTTCTTAGCGAGAGATGTATATAAATCTTGTTATATGTTGTATAGAAGCAAATGTGCTAGGAGCATCCTCAGTCGGTTAAGCATCTGCCTTCAGCTCAGGTCACGATTCTAGAGTCTGGAAATTGAGCCCTGCATTGGGGTCCCTGCTCCGCAAGGAATTTGCTTCTCTCTCTCTCTCTCTCTCTCTCTGCCCCTCCCTCTGCTCATGTTTTATCTTGCTTGCCCATTCTCTCAAAAAATAAACTCTGAAAGAAAGAAAGAAAGAAAGAAAGAAAGAAAGAAAGAAAGAAAGAAAGAAGAAAGAAAGGCTAACCAAATTCTTTACAAGAACGCATCTCATATTTAGTGTCTACTATCTGTCTTGGACTTGTGATATTATGCTTTCATGTCCATTTCAAAGACAATGTCCCACAGGTCAGAGTCTCATCTCTTACCTGTAAAAATAGCCTCCCTAAGGTTTGCTAGCCTCACATTTCTCGCATTTATACTAACGTTCCACCTTTCCATAGTATAATTCAAAAGTGTAGAAATGACTGATGTACTCCTTTCCTTAAATATCTTTCTTGCATCTCATTTTAGAATCCAGTTCAAAACAGGCCAGTTGTGGATTCAAGGTACTTTACAAAGTGAGTACATTCTAAAACCATGATTCAACACCCACCATGCTCCCTTGAACCCTAGACTTTATCTCATCACTGTCATGAACATTTTAATTTTTTAACCTTCAGATACTACTGAATTTACTCCATTATTTCTGTAATTCTATGAACAAAATACTTAATTCCTTTTCTGTTTGCCTCTCCATTTCCCTAATCTGTCAAATCCATTTCTGCATGTAAAACCAGTCATATCCTTATGAAAACACAGCAAGTACTTTCCTATCACATGTAACTGCTAGACATCACGCTATTAGCAAAATATCAAATAATCAATCTAAAGATCTACTTAAGTGTATGTTCATAAATCTAACGTATATGTCCACATAAATATTTTTATGTGCATTCATATGATATATGCCATAAGACCTTCATGTGAGAGGGGCTCTTCCTATATCCCGAATAGAGAACTATCCTCATCTACAAGAGGAAGACACCAAGAACAGAATAAATAAACTTGCTAAATTCTGCTCCCCTCTCCCATTTACTAAACTTACCTCATATCCTTCACGTTATCCTATTTTTTTCAAAATCATTTACTTTTCATCAAACCTAGCATAAAAATAATCAAGTTTAAGCTTTTCTTTAAGTCTTTATTTCCTTCTGAAGGTTTTCATGCTATGTAAAACTCAGATAAATTTGTCTGCTTTTCTATTGTTAAACTGTCTTTATCAGTTTAATTTTCAGGCCCAGATATGGACCCTAAGAGAATCAAGGAAAATTTTTCCTCTTCTATATAAGCTTTACAAAAACAATTTTTCAATAAGCACAGCAAATCCTTACTCGTTGGTTATACTTAGATCAGACACTCCACAATGATGGATTATAAAGAAGGTACCAGGTATTTAAGATTTAGGTGCAAGAATATTTGTTCAAGTATTGAAGTATCAGGAAACTAATAACAAGATAGATGGCCAATAATAAGTAGTTAACTGAACAAATGGATACTCCCAGAAAGAGGAGGCCAGACATTTTACAATAATTTTCGTAGTATATTTCATATTCAGTAATTTTATATTGCCATATAGTTTGGTAAGTTGTTAATTATATGTTTCTAAAACATACAAATAATGTATACAAATAATTATAATAAATATAATGAATAATAAAGTATACAAATAATGAGGAACAAAAATGGTTCTTTAAGTAATTATTTAAACAACTAGAGAAAAATAAGCAGAAGCTGATTTGATTCTCCATATCAAGGGAGGTTGGTATGAATCTCATATGTCTTAATTTTATTCTCTCATAAAAATCTCCCTCAACTCTTAAAATTTCTTTTTTTTCTTCTAATACAGCTTCTTATATAGAGTTCAAGACAATACCAACATATTTTGCTCAGAGCAAAAAATAGAATACTCAAGGGATTTGTTGATATGAAGTTCCAGAAGCCTGATATTGTTAATATGTGATGCAATTTTGTGTTTGTGTATATAGTGTATGTCTCCAATTAATGACAAGAGCAAAAAAAATGATGACTCTTTCTTGGAGTTAATTTCTTGTGGGTTCATTATTTTTATTTATTCATATTCACTCAATATTTCATTAAATTTAAATCTTGAGTATTTACTAAGTAAAATAGGAATGTTGTCTTCAATATAATTATGTCTGCTCTTGCTAGAGTTGAGTGTGGCAAGCAACAGTTATATCACTTTTTGTTGAACTTTGACCCCTTTTAAGAAAGTTGCCTTAATAAAGAATGTTGATTGTTAGTGTGCCTTAATTTACCAATCTAAGCCTTGATATCAGGATCTTGGTACCGATAGGAATAATTATCTTCAGGCAATCCATTTTACCCAATTGATTTCCTGCTCAAATTTTGAGGTGCTGTTCTTTTTAGTTTAATATTTTAAACATTTAAAATTCTCCTTTTGTCTGGTAATACTAGCAGAAATTATTTTGTTTATTTATTATATATATTTATTTTGTAAATATATGACATATATTCTATATATGATGCAGTTCAGTTTTGGGAGATACATTAATTAAAATCAGTCAAACTAGGAGAAAGGGAAATCCAAACTGCAAAGGTTTTCCATACTGTTAAAGAGTATATATTCCCCAGACTCATTGAGAGTTTGAGAAAAATAAAGTATTTTATATAAACTCTAAATTAGAAAAAAATAAATACATAATAAAAAGTGATAGGAAGAATTTCTCTTCTATTTTAAATCAAATACAACCCTTTGAAAAGGGAAAAAGATGTGTGCTTTTCAATTTGAAAGTTGATGTATTAGCACTTTGAAATTATATTTTAATTTTAATAGATTCAATATAAATATCATTTTTCTGATAATGGATATAAGAAACTCCCCTGATTTGCCTTGGGGTTCAGTAATCATATAATACATGGAAAATAGTCCCTTATTTTAGAGTTAAAATTGGAAAACTGTAATTAACAGTTTTATGTGAAATGTACTTTCTGTTCTTTTTAATGAGGAAGACTTTTATCAGTTGCCCAAGGGAATTATGAGGTCTTGCTAGTCACTGAACAAACAGATTTTATTCCCTAAGAAAGCTATTAACCAACTTGAGAATGTATTCATTTGCTAATACTAATCTTCACAGATACACTTAGAAAGTTATAGATTTGTTCTTAATTTCTGGTTTTATGGAGTTCATAAACATTCCTGTCCATATTTGTGAGACTTAAATCTCACTATGTATGCCCTATCATACAACTCAGGATTTGTTTTTAATGATTATATATGAAATACATATATTAATTTAAATATTAAATATAACATATAATATATAATATATAATAAATATATATTGATTTAATTTTAAAAATGTTAAATTTCATTTCAGAAACATTATGCATCCAGGCATAAATTCTATCTCCATATGTTTATCAAATAAACAAATTTGTTTACTTTTCTAACATAGAAACAAATACCTATCATCATATGTTTAACAAACAGAATGACTAGCAAAAGAACAAAAGGTATAAAAGCAAAACATTACTATAATAATTAGCAATAAAGACGGAACATTGAAAATAATAATAAAGAAGAGCAAAGGTGACAACATATAAATAGTGCCTTTCCATATTTGCTATTATATTTTCCAATTATTTTCATATTCATTTTATATTCCCTAATATATTTAAGAAAATCTAACACTGTCAGAGAAAAAGACTACTTTCAATTATAATACTTTTTTGTGAAATTTATAATAAATCCAAATATTCTATGTAATCTAAAGCTTTCTCCCAAAATACAAATTAGTGTGCACTTCTTTATTATTCTATACACAATTGGAACCTCTCAAGCATTTGAGTAAAAATTAAATGTCACAGGATTTCTTGTTCTAGATTGTGTCTGACTAAATTTCTAACTAAAAATAACTATAAAACTTGGAAAAACATCTTTTGAAATCATCGAAAGAATTAACAATACCTATTTTTTTTTTTAAAAGAGAAGGGAAACATATGAGCTGAATTTTGTGCATATCAATCCAAACTTATTGTTTTTTTTTTTTTAAGATTTATTTATTTATTTATTCCTAGAGATGCAGAGAGAAAAAGAGGCAGAGACACAGGCAGGGGGAGAAGCAGGCTCCATGCAGAGAGCCTGACATGGGACTCGATCCAGGGTCTCCAGGATCACGCCCTGGGCTGCAGGCGGCGCTAAACCGCTGCACCACCAGGGCTGCCCCAAACTTATTGTTATTGCAGTGGGAATGAATCAAACCCAGCAGACAGCAAAATTTTTTACTTAAATAAAAGAGGGGACCAGTGTAAAGTGTGTATAGAGTGAGCATCTAAAAAGTCATGGGAAAACATCACTGAGTTTTTATAAACCTAACTAGAAATGTTATCATTTATGTGGTAGAAAAACAGTTTGAGGATCAAGTCATGGCAAGAAAGAGACATGATACACATCCCTTGAATTTTCTTTGAGATATAACTAATTTCCATCTCTAGTTGTAAGAGGAAAACTTATAAAGTATAAAACCAAGCCCAAATATCATCAGGGTGATTCAATGATAAATTACATGTCATAAAAAATCTCAACTACTTTGAAAGAAGATAACATCTCACAGCTTCAATAATTTTTTCAGTTACAAGTAGAACATTTTATCTTATAAGGCATTAACAAAAAATCAAGGGAAAAGAGAAAAATAGAAAAATATATTCAGAGTGGCCTATGATTCCATTATTAGAGTTTTGAGAAAATAGACCAATAGGGGAAGTCTAAAAAATAAAATGGGATTTCAGCATAAGTTTTGATTGGTACAAAATAATTTGGACAATATAAAACACACAAAAAAAATAGAATGCCTGCAATTGATTATTCTTCAGATAGGCTTAATAATAGATTAGTTATACTGTAAGTCAGAATTAGTAACTTGGAAAAATAATGCAAATGAAAAATGTTGAAAAATAATAGGAATAAGAAGGAGGGAGAAAGGAAGAGGAAGAGGGAGGGAAGGAGGAAGAAAAGCAAAGAAAGACACAAGTTGGATGTAGTTAAGGACTCTGACATAGTAATAACTGACATTTAATTTTTTTTAATGAGGGGAAGATGTGATAAAAAGGAATATTAAAAGATAATGACTAAAATTTTTCTGTAACAGATAGAACATTTTAATGCACATATCCCAGAAGCTCAATGAGTACCAAGTAGAAGTATAAAAATCATGAAACTTAGAAATCATATTTAAATAAAGATAAAAATTTAAGAAGAAATCTTAGAAACAGAATAGAATAAAAAGAGAAAATATCTTTAAAGCACAACAGTAAGACTTACAGCTGGCACTTAATAAAAATTTTAAGAGCCAAAGGACAATAGGATGTATATATATATATAAAATCTGGGATGTGTGTGTTCTTAGGAAAGGTCCTGCCACATAATATTCTGTACTAAGGAAAAGCAATACCATTTTTCCTAAGGAAAAATGACTAAGAAATTAAGATGTTTTATAGACCAGATGTTGTAAAAATGTGCCACAAGTACTCAATTACTACAAATATTATTGAAGTGAGTTATTCCGAATGAAGGAATAATAACCCCAGCTGGAAAAAGCAGACAAGACCAAAATGGGGCACATATTTGGGTTAATATAAAGATAGTTGTTTAAAACAACAAAAAATTTTGACAATGCCACACATACACACATATATGCACACACCCAAACATACATTCACTCTTGTTCTTATATTTAATATATATAATATTACATATATTTTCATATACATACATATACACATATATGAAATATATAACAGCCAGAGCATTAATTTTGCAGGGGTACATGGAACTAAATTATTTTAAAATTATTTCACAGTGGGCAAAAAATAAAAGTAGTTATTTAAATATACGGCAACTAATGTTGCATAGGAAATACCTAAGACATCCATAAAAAATACAATTAATTAAATTTTAAAGTAAATGCTAATAATAGAAAATTATGAAAATGTGAAATAGTCAAACAATATAAAAGAATGTAGGAAATGAGGAACAAATGAATAAAGAAAAACTGGAAATAAAACTGGGTTAAATAGAACAAGATATGAAATGATAAATTTAACCTCAAACATATGAAAATATATCAATGATTCCACTAAGTGTTAATTGTCTAAGAACTACAATAAGATTGTCCTACTACAAAACAGACAAAACAAATGTGTGCTTAACCACACCCTGTTTAAAGAGACACTTTTTTTTCAAGTTTTAATTTAAATTCCAGTTAGTTAATATACAGTGTATATGAGTTTCAGAAATGAAATTTAGTGATTCATCACTTCCATACAACACCCGGGGCTCATTACTGCATGTGCTCTCCTTAATTCCCCTCACCTATCTCTCCAGTACTCCCCACCACCTACCCTCTGGTATCCATCAGTTTGTTCTCTAAAGTTCAAAGTCTGTTTTTTAGTTTGCCTCTATTTTTCTCCCCCATGTTCCTTTGATTTGTTTCTTAAATTCTACATATGGGTGAAATCATATGGAATTTGTCTTTCTCTGACTTATTTCACTATATATTATATTATATTATATTATATTATATTATTATATTATATTACATTATGCTATAATACTCTCTAGCTCCACCCACATTGTTGCAATGGCAAGATTTCATTTTTGATAGATGAAAGTGTGTGTGTGTGTGTGTGTGTGTGACCTCCTCTTTATCCATTCATCAATTGACATACATCTGGGTTCTTTCCATAATTTGTCTATTGTTGTTGCTATAAACATCAGGGTGCATGTATCCCTTTGAATCAGTATTTTTGTATCCTTTGGGTAAATACCTGGTAATGCAACTGCTGGGTCATAGGGCAGCTCTATTTTTAGCTTTTTGAGGAACCTCCACACTGTTTTCCAAGTGGCTACACCAGCTTGCATTCCCACCAACAGTGTAAGAGGGTTCCCCTTTCTCCCCATTCTCTCCAACACCTGTTGCTTCCTGTGTTGTTAATTTTAGCCATTCTCATAGGAGTCAGGTAATAGCTCATTGTAGTTTTGATTTCTATTTCCCTGATGACGAGTGATGCTGAACATCTTTTCATGTTAAAGAGACACCCTTGGGGATCCCTGGATGGCTCAACGGTTTAGTGACTGCCTTCAGCCCAAGGCATGGTCCTGGGGTCCTGGGATCGATCCCATATCAGGCTCCCTGCATGGAACCTGCTTCTCCCTCGGCCTGTTTCTCTCTCTCTCTCTCTCTCTCTGTGTCTCTCATGAACAAATAAATAAAATCTTTTTAAAAAAGAGACACCCTTTATACATAAAAATATAAAATTTTAAAATTAAAAATGAAATACATATGCATATATATGTATATATATGTGTATATATGTGCATAACATATATATATTATGCCATCAGTAAAGAAAGGAAAACTGGGGAGGCTATATTAATACCCAAATAAAACAGACTAGAAAGCAAAAATATATTATCAGAGATAAAAAAGGATATTTAATAGTAATAAAAGTGAACTTCAACTGAAAGGCAAACTAATTCTAAATTCATTTGCAATGAATAGTATTACTGTAAAAATACACACAAAGAAATCTTGACAGATGAAAAGAAGAAATACATGAACTTACAATCATAGTTGGGAAATGTCAATATATAACTCACAGTAATTCATAGGACAAACAGAATAAGTATGGTGAATATAAAGGATTTTTAAATATCCTGATTAATCAATTTCATCTAATTAATACAACTTACTATAAGTACACTTTTTATGAGCAGATGAAAATTTACTAAAATAGACACAATACTGAGGAATAAACCAATTAATTCAGAATTCAAGTAGTTGAACTCGTGTAAGTAAATATTCTGATGATAGGAAAAATTAACAAAAAATATGGAATAGTGACTAAAATGATCCTTAATTTTGGAAACTGAATAGGTCATTTCTTAGGAAGATGTAAGTCAGATAAGAAATCACAATAGGAAACAGAAAACTGTAAGAACGGTAAGATAAATATATATGATATTCAAAATTGTGGATTTAAGCTACCAGTGATTATAATCAGTAATTTCTTGCTTTAATGCACACACTAGAAATGAAGAAATGTCTATAACAAACTATTTAAATTTATCCAAATTTATTCTTTAAAAAAACAGCTAGCAAATGTCTCCTAAAATATGTAGAAGGGAGGAGATAAAAAAGGTAAGAAGAATTAATGAAATAAAAATCAGATTTTTTTTAAATTAATGAGGCCAAAAGTAATTTTTTTAATTAATAAAATTCATAAACCCCAATAAGATGTTGGAGTCAAGTGGTATAGGAAATGCAACTTATTTTCAAATAGTTCAGAAAACCATATCTATTTTTCTATATAGCTAATCTATCCAATCATTTGGTTATATGTTTCAAGAAAGAATGAACAATGGGACAAAAATATAATCACAGATTAATTCTTGGAATATTTTTTAGTTTGAAATGACATAAATGAAGAAAATAAACACAAAAGGTGTTTATTTTCTATATTACTCACTCTATCAATAAAATATATCACCAATGGACAAAAAAATGGAAGAAACTAAATTGATTTTATACACACTTAAGATTTAAAAACTACTCAAATGGGCAGCCTGGGTTGCTCAGTGGGTTAGCGCCGCCTTCAGCCCAGGGTGTGATCTTGGAGACCGGGGATCGAGTCCCACGTTAGGCTTCCTGCATGGAGCCTGCTTCTCCCTCTGCCTGTGTCTCTGCCTCTCTCGCTCTGTGTCTCTCGTGAATAAATAAATAAAATCTTAAAAAAAAAAAAACAACTACTCAAATTACAAATATAAGCAAACTTGTCTAAACTGAAAAGTGATATCTAAAGAAGCAAATATATCTTTGGAAATATGTTAAATTATTGTGTGCTTTGTAAGTGTAAGAATATCCACAAATTATTAGTAAAAGGTGATCTTTGAAAACAATTGAATAAAATATCAAAAATTTATTTGCATTCCAACAATCAAAAACCAACTATCAGGCACCTGGGTGGCCCAGTGGTTGAGTGTCTGTCTTCAGCTCAGGGCATGTTCCTGGAGTGCCAGGATTGAGTCCCACATCGGGCTTCGCTCAAGGAGCCTGCTTCTCCCTCTGCCTATGTCTCTGCCTCTCTCTGTATCTCTCATGAGTAAATAAATAAAATATTAAAAAAAACAATTATCAACTAAAGGTAGAGAAATATTATTTGAAAGACCTTGGAAAACTAAAATAAATACTATTCTCAAAAAACATGACCAAAGAATGTCCACACTGAAACCAACCAATTTGCTGATTTATATAAAGGAGACCCAGAAAAAACTGAGCTATATTGGAAGACTCAAGATTATTAAAATATCAAATCCTTGTCAAAAGAATCATTAGACTTAATACAATACTCTGTATGTGTATATGTGTGTGTGTCTGTGTGTGTGTGTGTTGCAATTTGACAAGCTGGTTTTAAATGTATATGATGCAAAATGTCTAAGACTGTCAAGACAATCTTCAAGAAGAATAATAAATTCTGAGTTTTTGGAATTTTATGTTTTAAAGCCTTCTATAATACCGATATTTAAGAATGATCTTAATAATATAAAAATAAATCAATTATCAAAATAGAGCCCAGAATAGTTCCACACATTATACAGTAATTTTATTTACAACAAAGTTATCACAGTAATTTAGTGAGAAGTTAATGAACTTCTCAATAAATACTGCTAGAGCAAATTGCAGATCAAATGACTCATTCTTCACCGTACCCCATATGCGAACCTAAATTTAATGGATTATAGATCTATATTTATATGCCAAAATAATCAATTTCTTGGGAAAGGAAGGAAAATACACTTCAAGCAAAGCCTACCTTAAGATATTAAAAAAAACTAATCACTAAATAATGATGAACTAGAATTTATTAAAACTAACAGTTTCCATTCTACTTTATTAAAAACGTGTGTTATCTGGGGTTTTCAAGAAGCAAACATCAAGACATATTAAACACGTAAGAAATATGGGAGAGAATTCTGGAGAAGCTGGCAGAGCAAAATACAAATTTGACTCAGAGACACAAGAGAGGAAAAGAAGGAGGGAAGATTAAGTGGAGGCTTCTTAGAGAGTTTATGATTCTAATGAAAGTTCAAGAGGGCTGTTGAGGTGTCTTCAGTTAAAGTCATACATTATATGAGTCCTATGTATCCCAGATATGGTCCTGCCTAATATACAGGATGTATTATTCACTAGCTAGGAGCAGATTATGGGAAATGCAACTCCCTGCAAATGAAATGATGGATTCAGAGTGTATCACCTGGACTGTTAGTCAACTAAGTTCTCTTCATCCATAGTCTGAAAGAACATTCTAATAGCCACCATACACATGAAAAGCAAAGCAGTAATTATATATTTATACACACATACAGGATGTGTACAAGAGTATGGAAATCATTGTCAACTTACTTTGACAAAGAAAAGATTTGAAGAAAATAATTAATGGACTCATACTGTTCGATTTTGGAAAGGTACCAATTCTTTTTTTTTTTTTTTTTTTTTTTTTTTGGTACCAATTCTTTTTAGGCAGATCACTAGCTAAGTTAATTAAGTAAAAAATCCATTGGAAACCTGAAATATCTTTAAATTTTTCTATAAATAGGGAAAATGCTAAAGATATCGATGGAGCATAAGGCAGAGAAACAAACTTGAGGAGTTTAAGTGCTACATATGCTACATGCAAGATTTATTATAAAGATGTGATAATTAAGATAGAATAGTTTAGGGATAGATTTTCAAAAGGCCATTTGTAAAAAATAAAAATAGATGTTAATGGGGAGCTGATGTGTATATAGAACTTGATTTTTATGGCCAATGTGACACTGCAAATTAGTAGAGAAAGGATAAGCCATTCAGAATTCAATGGCTGGAATATTAATTATTGTGTATTATCTATTTCCTGCATATCAAAATTCTCCAAGACCTAAAGGGGTTAAACAATGCATTTATTCAGCTCTCAATGTTATGTATTACTTAGTGTGGTTATGTTCTTGGCTGGTTAGGCTGATATTTATGTTCATTTCACAGCTTGGCTGGGATGGATGGTCTAGGATATCTGGCTAGAGTAGTTGATCTAAAATTTCTCTACTAAGACAACTTAGTTTTGTTCCACATGCGTCAAATTTCCAGGATGCTACATTGGGCTTTCTTACATAGTAACAGCAGAATAAACAGAAAGCCTTAAAAAACAAGCAGTTTCCAAATCTCTGTTTATGCCACACTAGTTTTTTATTCTATTTGTCAAACCTGTTCAACAAAGTTAAGATCAGCTTTGGTGTATGAGGAGAAAAGTCAAGAATGTGCAGAAAAGTAGTGGAATAATGGTGGACAGTTTCAAAAAATTATATACACACACGCAATCTCCTATAGACTGAATGTTGTCCCCAGCAAAATTCTTACATTGAAAGCTCAATACTCAATGTAATGGTATTTGGAGGAAGGGCCTCTGAGACACGATTAGATCACGAGGGTGGAGATTTCATGAGCCCTTATAAGAGAGACCCCAGAGAGTTCCCTCTCCCACTTCATTATGTAAGGACACAGTGAGGGGATCACAGTCTCCAACCAGGAAGAGGGCCTCTCTCAACCTGATCATGATGGCATTCTGATCTCAGACTTTCAGCCTCCAGAACTATGAGAAATAAATTTCTGTTGTTTATAAACCATACAATTTATATTACTTTGTAATAGCAATCCAAGCAAACTAATACACAATTCAAATTCATAGAGAAAAAATGGAATTTCAATCCTTACAGCATCAATACAAGATGGGTTTAAGGGTTAAATTTAAATTCAAATTCAAGCCTTAAAAGCTTTTAATATAAAATATGGAGATATTGTAGGAAAATTTTTTCTTAACTAAAAACAAATAATTGGCCTCATTAAATTAAAATTAAAAATTTGGTTCAAAATAGACACTATAAAGGATGGAAAATAATTTAGATAATATATTTAATGTATATAAGGGGCTAATGATTTATATACTGTACATAGTTTTTTATCTTAAAAAATTAAAAAAATATAAGGCTTTGAAAAATGGTCATTTCACCAAAAGGAAACACAAATGAACACTAGCAATAATTAGGGAACTGAAAATCATTTCTTCAGTGATCACCAGTTTATAAATATTAGATTAGGAAAATATAGAAGTCCAGTAATACCCACTTCAGTAAAGATTTGGAGTATTAGATGTGCTTCTCATAAAAGCGCTTTTGATACATATTGGAAAAATATGGTATTTATGAAACTTGAAAATGTCAAGTTTTCCAATGCCCCATCAGTTCCAGTAATGGACGTATTCCATAGTAAAATTTTTCATGCATGTACATCACAAGACATATAATTCAGTGTTCATAGAAATATTATAAGAATTGGTAATAACCTGAATGTCCATCAAAGATGACTGGATAGTTGAATTGTTACATTAACTCATGGAATTATACATGAGTGCATAAATTAAATGGCATATCTATAACTTTTCACATCCACACTACAATTCTCGCACTTAAAATAGTGAGAAAAAAAAATACAGTATATCATATCTGTGGTTCCAAGAGATAATTTCGTAAGTAAGCTCTACACACAAGATAGGGCTCTTTCAGAACCCTGAGACCAATATTCCCATACTCTACCAGCAGAGCCAGCCAGGTGCCCCACCAAAATGTAGATTTCAAAAGCAGAGAAACTTACAAATACATTAATTACTGTTCAGTAAAAGTAACCTGAAAATCATGAGTATGATATTCATGTAACTCAGAATAGTGTTTGCCTTCATGTAGGAAAAGATGGTGATAATAGAAAAGTATGTAAAAGGCTTTGATAAGATAAATATAAGTCTCAAGCAGTATGTTGTATCCATGAGTGTTCATCTTAATTCTCTTTACCTCATACATATATCTAAGTTTGATGTGTGTAAAATATTTTTAAAATAAAATAATTTCAAAAACAACATTTAGGATAGTGAGATTATAGTTTATGAAAAGTGCTATTCGTTCTTTAAAAGTCAATATAATTGGAAAGAAAATAGAGTGTAAAAATTTTTTTTAAATTAATAGACTTACTAAATTGTATTTTTTCACATGAAGATGTTAGTGTGTGATTATCCAACTTTTTCATAGTGTTTAATAGTTTATTAAGGCCAAGAACTTTGATATCATATAAATATAGATTCTCACTACTTTCTGGAATCCCTGACTTTACACAAAACTCAATGTTGCTAAGCTTCTCTTATACTCTTTAGATATTGTTTGTTGGGCAGCCCTAGTGGCTCAGTGGTTTAGCGCCGACATCAGCCCAGGGCCTGATCCTGGAGACCTGGGATCGAGTCCCACGTCGGGCTCCCTGCATGGAGCCTGCTTCTCCCTCCGCCTGTGTCTCTGTGCCTCTCTCTCTGTGTGTGTCTCTCATGCATAAATGAATAAAATCTTTAAAAAAAAAAGATATTGTTTGTCTACTTCAAAATGAAAATAATTTGGAGATATTTGAAAAATATGTATTTTTGATTATGAAGTCACAAGTAAAATTATAATGAAATCAAAATAATTTGCAGTTTAGAATCTTTTAGTTTCTATTTAGTCATAAATTATTCTTTATTTTTTGTTGTTTTATTCTTTATTTTTTGTCTTTTTAAGATTATTTATTTGAGAGAGAGAGTGGGAGGAGAGGGGTAGAGGGAGAGGGAGAGAGAATCCTCAAGCAGACTCCCTGCTGACCACAGAGCCCAACTCGGAAGTGTACCCAAGGATCATGACCTGAGCCAAAATCAAAAGTCTGATGCTTAACTGACTGAGCCACCCAGGTGCCCCATAATTTCTTCTTTAAATGCTTATTTTTAAAAAATACTAGTTCAGATAATAAAGAAGCTGCTTTCAACAACTTATTCTGCTGTGTGTCTTAATGTATTTCTAAAATATGTTTAATAATGCAAACAACATCATAAACACTCTCCAATTTTGACCTGATTTTCAATAGAGGGTTAGTCAACAAGGAAATGAGCAATGTTGAGTATTATGACATTTTAAATTTATAGAGTTAATTACAAATTCCTGACATTTAAATTGTCTTGGCTATATTTTTTAAAGCAGTCTTAAAAGAGAAGATTGAATCAAGCAAGGCTAATTTGTTTCAGGCTTTTTAGCTAAACCAAAAGTGAAATAAGCTGTAGTAGATGTTAAGTTAAAAATAACTAATTGATCTGCTCCTGTTATATCTTACTACTCTCCCATATGTTATTAACTGAAATTAATAATCTTATACTCACTTTCCCTGGAGCAAGCTGAACCTTTTCTGAGTATTAGTCAAAATAAAAACATATCATTTGTTAGGAGACATCCAGAACTAGCACATCTGAATCTTAATAAATCTGTTTCTTTAGAATTACTGGTAATTTGGTAGAATTTACTCTCCTAAATTCAGCCCTGTAGTTCACTCTGGTAATTCTAACTTGATTTCTCTATTCTCTATAGAGCTATTTGTATTTTTCTTGAGGATAATAAGACATGGCTAATAAAGGCTCCTTAGTACCTGCCATATCATCTCAGTAGGAAAAAAATGTTATGACCTCCATGCATATGGATGAGTAAAGTTTTTTGATCAAGATTTGTGTTTGTATGTGGAATGCATAGGCAGTATAATCAGCTTTGAGCTTCTATGCAATATTAAATTCAAACACTTGGATACAAACACATGGAGAAAACAAGACTGTAGCTACTCTAATATAATTTTCAGGACTCAGAAAAGTTCATTTTATTCCTTCTTGTTATCCAATTTATGTCTGTCCAGGTGGAAAGACTTAGTCACACAACACATTTTGTCACCTGTATCTGTTTCTAGATATCACTCACAGTTCATGTGCAATCTATTTCATTGTAAGAAAGTCTCTTCACCTAAAAGAATAGAACTTACCAGTTCAAATTTTCCACATCAGTTGGCAGTGATGTAGCCTTTCTCCGTAACTTAGGTCCAAGATGAAATTTTGTAAACTCTCAGGCATATCATATTCAATTTTAACTGTTCTTAAACTTACCAGTAAGAGAGAAAAGTAGATTTCTAGGAAAAAGCATCAGCAGGTGATAGCCTACAGATACCAATATTACATACCTGTAATACAAAAGCCAAAACTTGCTGACATTGACTTAATACCATTTTAATAATAACAGTAATAATAGTAATTTAATAATACAAACTAATTTAATCAGGGTTTACTATGTTCCAATGACTGTTTTAAGTAAGTTCTTCATATGGTAAAGCTTTCAAACTATGAAGATAGTACTCTTTTTGCATGGATTAATGAAAAAAGAAGCTAAGATTCAGTAATTTAAGCCATTTGTCTAGTTAGCTAATAATTGGCAGAAGCAGTGTTCAAAATATACATGTTTATTTGATAGTGTTAAAATATCATGTAAGTTAACAGATGATGCTTATTTTTAAAAAATGCTTAATTGAAAATAAATATTCCTTAGTGTTAGTTAATATACATAGTACATCAGTAGAAATTTATGCACAGTAATTTGGAAGTATCAACCACAGTAAAAAAAACGAATGGAATATTTTATGTATTGTGTATACTTACAAAAGTTCAGCAAGTTCAGCAAGTCATATATTAAGTATATCAATGCAGTATTTTTAATAAGGAAAAGTATTGGAAAAAATGAAAAAAAAATAAGGAAAAAAACAACTCCACGGCAATGGAGTTATTTAAGAGAATGATAGTGGTATGTCTCTGTTGATATGGAAAGACCCTCAAGGCATGTTATTATTTTTTTAATCAATTTTTAAGTAAAAAGAACAATGACATCTGAGAAATGAAATTGTGGAAGTGAGCCTTGCATTTGCCTGAATTAACTGACTGGAGAGAGTTTTCAAGCCTGGGTCAGGAATGTTGGTTGAGCCCTGAGTTCAGGAGAGGGAAGTGGGCATTTGAAGAGGCCACAGTGGTCAGAGCTCACAGGGTTGAGCACAAAAGAAGAGAGAGCAGCACACGGAGAGAACACTGGACATCTGTAAAGTGCTCCAGCAACACATGCTAGGAATCTAGTATGAGGGCGTGTCAGGGTCAACTAGTGTGAGGAAACTTGCTAAGGCTTAAAATCCATCTAAAGAGATTAAACAATATCCAGAGTTCAAACAATAATTGAGTGGAAATAACTGATCTTGCCTCAACTAACAAATTTAAGGGAGCCAGTAGGATCAAACTCTTTTCAAGTGAAGTAGCAAAATATTAGATTAAATCTCAGAGATATTGGCAAGAACACAAACACCCAGCATGCACTAAAATTCAAAATGACTAGAATACAATTACGTATTAGCAGGCATTCAAAGAAATAAGAAAATAAAACCCACAATAAAGGGAAAAAAATCAATCAATAGCAATTTAGAAATAACAGTCAGTGGTAAAATAATTAGACAAAGGAATTTTTAAAAAATAATTTAGCTGTGTTCCATATGTTCAAGAAGGTAGAAGAAACAAAAAACATGCTACATATAGTTATGGATCATATTTTGAGAGACCCAAGTTGAAGTATTAGAGATAAAAACTGCTATGTCTTAGATGAAAATTATAATGAGTGGGATTGATATCAGATTAGATATTGCCAAAGAAAAATATTGGTGGACTTAAAGACATAGCAATACAATAAATTATCAAAAATGAAGAGCATCAATGGGCTGTGGAACAATTTCACATGGCCTAATTTTCATGTACAGTCATCGAAGGAGAATGCTAAGAGTGGTAGGATGGAAAAATACTTGAAGAAATAATGCTAAAAATAAATTTCTAAATTTTATGAAAATTATAAACCTACAAAGATATAAGCCAAACATTTGAGTACCTAATCACAGAGCTTCAAAAAGAAACAAGTTTGGGGCACCTGGGTAGCTCAGTTGGTTAAGCACCTGCCTTTGGCTCAGGTCATGATCTCAGGACCCTGGGATCAAGCCCTGCATCGGGCTCCCTGCTCAGTGAGGGAGTCTTCTCCCTCTCCTGCTCAGCCTGCTTGTGTTCGGTCTCTCTCTCTCTCTCTCTCTCTCAAATAAAATAATAATAATAATAATTACTATTATTATTATTATTAGCTTAAAATGAAAGAAGTTAGACATAAAAATGTATATACTGCATTATTTTGTTAATATAAAATTTAAGAAAATGCAGTGATGGGGACTTGAAGGAGAGATTACAATGGGACATGAGGGGGGTGCCTGGGTGGCTGAGTTGGTTAAGTATCTGTCTTTGGCTCAGATCATGATTCTGGAGTCCCTGGATCAAGCCTTGCGTCAGGCTCCCTGCTCAGCAGAGAGTCTGCTTCTCCCTCTTCCTCTGCTTGCGTGCTCTCTCTCTCTCACTCACTCTCTCAAATAGATAAATAAAATAAAAAGAAGCAACAACAACAAGAAAGGGACATGACCATATTTTCACAGCTAATAGATAAATTTATTATCTTGATTGTAGTAATGACTTTGTGGATGGATACATTAAACATTACCAAATTGTACACTTTAAATATGTGCAATTTATTACATGTTAAATATTAATGATGCTGTTTAAAATTTCAGCAGAGCTAATCGGGAAAAATATTAAAAAGCCTTATTTTGTGTGTGTCTATGTGTGTGCTTGCTTCTTTCTACTTTTTCATAGTGTGTGTGCTCTCTCTCTGTGTATATATGTGTGTATATGTATGTTAGATTTTAAAATAATTAATAGTAAATGGAGTGTTGAAGAAATATACAAAGAAGGTAGCAAGGAGATAAATGTCTACAGAAATGGGTGCAAAAATAGAATTATTTTCTGAGAAAACCATTCAAGTACAAATGAGAATAAAGTTTAAGTTTTATTTAGTATGAGCAGGGTGGAATATGTGAATATGAATATGTGGAAAGCATTTTAATCTTTTATTAATAGAGTGTGACTATTAGTGAAAAAATTTGTGAGGGCTGCAGACATAGGTGGGTTATATTAATGATTATCCAAGGTACCACATTTATAATGTAAGAAATTGTTTCTCAATAGAAATGATGTCGCCTACTTATGGAATTTGGTAGACAGACCAATTAGGTGGAACTACTGGCATATAATTAGTAGATTTCAGGGAAGCTAAAATTTTTGAAAAGTAAAGGATGGTTCTGTACAACAAAGAACTGACTTCTGATGTGATCTTCAGATTACCTACTTGATAATTATGAATGTAAAAATTATCCATGACTAGGATGTAAATTTTATGTATAAGGCAAAAGTTTTGTAATACTTTGTTTTAACATGTCCTGTAATTTTTGTAAATATATCTACCAATAAACTTGAGGGAAGAATTTATGTTATGTCTTTAAAATATTTGCAAAGTCACCGTTCATTTGGCAAAAATAACATCATCTATGGCAAAGTCTCTTGTGGGATTTAAGTACTTAATGCAGTATTAAGTATTTCATATGTATTTGTAGTTGTAGCATTTACACTACTATGTATTTCATGTCTATATCTTGTCACAAAAATAAGAGTTTTAGTAGCTTAAGTCAAAGTGGCACAAATTTTCATTTAAGGGGTTGAAATTTAGTTTTAAAATTCTGTATGAACTTGGGATCCCTGGGTGGCGCAGTGGTTTGGCGCCTGCCTTTGGACCAGGGCGCGATCCTGGAGACCCGGGATCGAATCCCACATCGGGCTCCCGGTGCATGGAGCCTGCTTCTCCCTCTGCCTATGTCTCTGCCTCTCTCTCTCTCTCTGACTATCATAAATAAATAAAAAAAAAAATTAAAAAAAAAAAAACTAAAAATTCTGTATGAACTTGAAGGAACTAATGCTCTACATGAACTTGAAGGAACTGATGCTCTGTTAACATATATTCTATTACACTATATTCTTTGCTACTATTACACTAAATCCATGAAGATTAAGTGGGCATTTTACAAATAAACATACCTGTGTACTATTATTTGTATATGTATGTATTAAGAAAAATATTCAAGCAATGTCATTTTCTTCACTATGATTAAGATCTCTTTCAATCATAATATTGCTCTCATTATACTGTACTTTTGTCAAATAAGATGAATGATAAGAAAATCTGTAAGCCCGGCAGCCCAGGTGGCTCAGCAGTTCAGCGCCACCTTTAGCCCAGGGCGTGATCCTGGAGACCTGGGATCCAGTCCCACCTCGGGCTCCCTGCGTGGAGCCTGCTTCTTCTCCCTCTGCCTGTGTCTTTGCCTCTCTCTCTCTCTCCGTGTTTCTCACGAATAAATGAATTAAATATAAAAAAAAAGAAAAAAATCTATAAGCCACCTATTAGAGAATAATTAATCATACCTGCTACACAGTACTTATTAGTATGGTTATGGAAGGATATTTAAGTGAAATAATTTATTCTATTCCATTGGACAGTGCTATGGTTTCATGAAGAATCAATGGAATAGAGAAAATGTTGGAAATCAACTGTGTAATGAACTGCGGTAAAGCAAATTTTATTATAAGTAGATGAAATCACACTGCGTGATAATAAAGATTGACTACTTGCATCTGTAATCTTTGTAAGAAAGGAAAAGTTGTGGACAAGATAATACTAACATCTATGAGAGTGATCAATAGTTTCTCAATTAGCAAAACCTTTTAGTGTTATTTATTGGAAATATTTTATTTTTCTAGTCACTAATTGTGCGTTAGAAGAAATACCAGGTGTGGTTGTCAGCAGCATAGATGTTGGCCATTATAAAAAATATGCCAAGTGTTTCTAACAATTCATTGTTATTTAGCAACAACATTTAGACATGAAAAATCATAAAGAAAAAAAATTTAAAGATAAAATGGTATTTTTCAATACCACAAATATATTAAAGGTGATTTGTCAAATAATATTTTTCTAAGGCTGCGAAACAAGATAAAAAGAAGAACTAGTATTTTAGTCTACAATTAGAAGGAATATAGAATTGTTTAAAATGTCTATTCATTCTGGGAAAAAATGGTAGAAGTTTTGATTCACTTATTGAAAAAGACAATGTTGGAAATAAAATATTCTCAAAATTTATATAATATTTAGGTATATATATGTAGTTAAATGAGTATCCTTTATTTTAAATGGGAATAAAATTAATCTAGTTAAAGTGAAGATATTTATCATAGATTTTATCAATTATCTTAATTTAAAAATTTTTCTTGTTTCCCAAAGGCTTTCAGTTTATATCTTTACAGTCTTTAGGAAAAGAAAAGGCTTAAAGTTACTGATTTAAAATTTTATTGCCCTTTTGTATTATATAATTATATATTACTGGATTAAATTATATAATTACTGGATTAAAAGATTTGTAGGACTTAACAATCACACTGAGTGATTAATGTATTTGAAGCCATTGTAGGACACGATAGACAAAACCAAGGAAGAGGTAGTTGAGCTATCTCATAGTTTAATCATTGAAATAATAAAATGTTTTAAATACAGTTTAAACTTTTCACATTTCCTTTGAATGGATTTGTTTTTATTTCATTTTATTTTATTTTTTGTGTAAAATGTGCAATTACAAAAGTATTAAAATGAGCAGTAATTATAGAATAAAAGAGATCTGAGTCTCATTTTAGAAGACAAATGATTAAAACACACTTAAATTTTTTTAAATTTATGTATTTGAGAGAGAGAGTGAATTGGGGCAGGCAAGGAGGGAAAGAGGAGAGAATCCTCAAACTAAGGAAGGAGCGGAGGTGGGGGTAGATCCCAGGACCCTGAGCAGAAATCAAGAGTAAGAAGCTTAACCCACTGAGCCATCCAGGCACCCGTAGAAGACAAATTTAGAACAGAATCCCTCTTAATTCTCATTCCACAGAGGCACCTGGATAGCTCAGTGAGTGAGCATCTGCCTTCGGTTCATGTCATGATCCTGGGATCCTGGAATCCAGTGGTGCATCAGACTCCCCGTGGGGAGTCTGCTTCTCCCTCTGCCTCTACCTCTGCCTCTCTGTGTCCCTCATGAATAAATACATACAATCTTTTAAAAAAATTCTTATTCCATAGTTGCACTTTCCTTTCTCCTTCTCTGCTGACTGTATGTTCCACCACTATAATATTAATTTGGACAACTATCTCCAAATTAAGAAGATTTGACAAAGAATAATTTGCAACTTCATGGAAATGTGAGATCTCTTCAAATTAATTCATCCTATTCCTTCTTACTCCTTTTTCTACCTTAAATCTTTCTTTGAATTCTCTTGAATCATTCAATCTTCCCAACATAGATGTATATATGTATGCTTTGTGTATGTAATATTTTTCTATCTCTGGATGACATTACCAAATTAGATGATAAAAATCCCTTAACATGGCTCTATATTTTGATTGAGTTGAAGATAAACACTTATAAAAATGAAATAGTCCTAAAATTCCCAGAAATTAAAGCAATAATATATTTCTAATACTTTAAAAAGACTTGACACAAGCATCTTGTAAATTTTTGTTCACATGATGTAATCTTCAACCAGTGGGGCTAGTCTAATATTGTTAATTCATAAAAACATCTATGTCTTCTTAGTTATCAGTGTTAAATATAATGTAAGCATGTATTTTTATTCTATTTGGATATGTTCCTTCTAAACCTATGCAGGTTTATCAATTGAATAAAGTAGTATTATCTATAATAAATGTTTAAGATTGTAATATATTTTATATATTTAACCAAACTTAATGATTATTTTAACAAACTTTATTTCACAATTTAAATATATTTTACAACAATTCAACTTAAATATATTTTTGAAGAACTTCTATTAATACCTTATACTTGATTTAAGTTAATCAATTGAGTATTCACTAAATATCTACATAATTTCTAAATAGAGAAGACAACATTATGATGACATCAGTCTTAATTTTAGTACTTTTAAAAAATATATCATTTTGGTTGTAATTTTGCATCTTTAATTTAAATGCAGTATACTCTGAAGAGTGCTTTTAAATTGAAGACTCACATAAATTACCTGAACAGTTTCATTAGCATGCAAATGTTTAAGACATTTTCTTTACTGATAACAAGATTGTATTCAGGTCCCTAAATCTCATGATTATAAATATGTCCTTACCCTCATATGCATGTTTTCCTACTAACTTGAATTTTTCTTTAAAAAGAATCTCACTGCTAATACTGCTGCTAAGCTTAATAAAATGAATATTTCCCATATGGGGAATTTCACTAATGTTTTCAAGTGACTATGGGATCCATTTAATTGTCAAAGTCATCCAAATAATGAAAACATTCTTTATCCCCACCCCTAAATACAGTGCCCTTATCATCCCTAGTCATCTGAAAAAAATAGTGAGAGCTATCAAAATGTGTATCCAAATTAAACTATAAAAAATAAAACTTGACAAACTGACAGAAAAAAAAAAAAAAAACATAGTTTCCTATGGCCTCAGGTTTTGCCCTTAGCCCTGATTGACTTCCCGTCCTTTCCTGATGGGTCACATTGTCCCTATATTAAACAATAGTTAACCAACCCATAAAAATTCCCTATTCTGCTCAGACTTTCAAAGTCTCTAATCTGGTTAATTCAGACATTATAAAATGCCACAAGGGGCTTTTTAATTATCCACAAACTTATCAAGAAGGTCCAGCCTGTGTTCCTGTCTTTCCTTGTCATCACCCCACAATCTAGAAACTGGAGACTTAATTCTCTGGAAGTGATATTACCAAAAAATTAATCTTAAATCCCTTTGAAAGGATTCTTATCTCATCCTCCATATCATCAATACTCTGGAAAACCTTGGTGATTTGACCTTAAATTCACATCTCAACCAAAAAGGAACAGAAGCTACTTTTCAAGGACATGGACTCCAATTGACAACCTTAACCTAGGATTCTCCTGAAAGCCCTTACGAACAGATGATACCAAGAGATAACCAGCTTTTCCTGAAACCATAGATCAAGCAGATGACAGTACATGAAAATAAGATTCCACCCACAGTGCCAGAAAAATACGTTTATCAAAATTTAATCAGGCTGCCTTCTTTTCTTATAACTACTCTATTACTTTTGATTTGATGATCCAATATGTCTACAAAAATAATTTGTTGTTACAAATTAAGGTTCAAAAATTTAGCCCAGTAAGACACTGTGACTTCTTTTCTCATCAGGATCTCAAGAAACCTTTAAATCAAAGTCTTGAAGATTGGGAGTAAATCTAAAAGAGTTGGATGCCACACAGCAGATCAGCCCGGTCAGTTTTCATGCCTGGCACTGCCACCAAATGGGCAACTGAAAATGTTCTCCAAAACTCCCATATTTTTCAAGCTCCACTTTGAGTATGAATCAAGACTTTGGACAATCCTATCTAAACCAACAACCTCACTACCAGAGAACTATAGGAATTCATAAAATCATCTGGCAGCAGAGATGATTCTGGTCCTAAGGGAAACTCATGTAGTGCTTGGAACCAACAATTGTGTGTGTGTGTTTTCTAAAATCTCCCTGATGGCTGTGACACACCAAAAATATTCAGATCATACACCAGAAAGTTTGTCATATTGCCACTACCATTCTTACTCTGCCTTCTAAGGATGCTAATGTTCTCAACTGGCTTTCTTCCAAGCTAAAATCTTGATATTACTTCTTTATTCATCCTTTAATGGTCGTTCTTTGATTATATTCCTAAGTACACCACTCATCAATGTTGGATCTCTAAGACTCTTTAATAATTGTCAGTTTGACAACATGCCCAGTAAATGACACAACTATTTTTTTAAGCCAACAAGATTATGTGGTCAACCCACCAGGGAAACCACTTTAAGAACCTCAACTTCACAATGACTGTTCAATCTCTAATGGTTTTTAAATATTTTATTTATTTATTTGAGAGAGTGAGCAAGTGAGAGAGTGAGAGAGCACAAGCAGGTGGAGAGAGAGAAGCTGACTTCCTGCTGAGCAGGGAGCCCAGTGAGGGACTCTGTCCCAGGACCCTGGGATTGTGACCTGAGTGGAAGCCAGATGCTTAACTGACTGAGTTCTCCAGGTCTCTAATAGTTTTAAAGATGAGCTTTGTCTCTCTTAAACAACAGAGAGGACTGACCAATTGCTGGTTACTTTGTAACTGACTTGGTTTAATCGTCTTTGGTCAGACTTCTCTCCTCCAACAGTCCCCACAATGTTGGCTCCCCCCAAGTTTACGTAAACACTAGGGTATAGAGCAATCACTTTTTATAAGAATCATTTGCATAGGATAAATTATTTCCCTTTAAACTTCCTCAGTGATGCTATGTGCAAACCTCCACTGCTTGCTCAGTTTTTTTTTTCTCTAAATTCCAGCTAGTGTCATCCCCTCCCTATAAAAGAAAAGCCCCTTTTCTTTCTGTTTCATTTTTTAAAGATTATTTATTTATTTGTTTGTTTGTTTGTTTATTTATGAGAGAGCACCCTCAAGCTGGGGGTGAAACATGGGGAGAGGGAGAGAGAGAGAGAGAGAGAATCCCAAGTAAATTCTGTGTTGAGCTCAGAGACTGACAGAGACTGACTTGGGGCTCAATCTCACGACCCTGAGATCATGAATTGAGCCAAAATAAGAGTAAGATGCTTAACCCAATGAGGTACCCCTTTCCATTTCATTTTGAAATGCATGCAGATAGTCGGATCAGAGCATCCTCCTTGTTGCAACTGTCGTTTTGCATAAAAATTGTTCCTCACCTAAGTTCAGATTTGTATTTAACAATATTTTGGACATTAAGAAGATTAAGACATCTCTGGAGACTTCCAATATATTCTGTATTGTTCAATCTCCAAAAAAATCCACAGTAATAAATTTCTACTCACAAATATCCCTTTGATTTGAAAGATTTTTCCATTCAGCTCTTTACAGGAACAGAATCCAATTAAAAATATGAACACATCAATGAAACTGGTAGTATTGATATACTGATATAGTATATCAATCAATATACTAACTGATATAGTATTGATAGCAATCCTATTATGGTGTGAAAGAATAGAGTTTTGTAATTTTTGAGGGACTTTTAGCAAATCTGAACAATATCAGGTATAAGAGACATTGCAAATTTCTTCTTCTTTTTTTCTTTCTTTCTTCTTTCTTTCTTTCTTCTTTCTTTCTTTCTTCTTTCTTTCTTTCTTTCTTTCTTTCTTTCTTCTTTCTTTCTTCTTTCTTTCTCTTTCTTTCTCTCTTTCTTTCTCTTTCTTTCTTTCTTTCTTTCTTCTTTCTTTCTTTCTTTCTTTCTTTCTTTCTTTCTTTCTTTCTTTCTTTCTTCTTTCTTTCTTTCTCCTTTCTTTCTTTCTTTCTTTCTTTCTTTCTTTCTTTCTTTCTTTCTTTCTTTCTTTCTTTTCTTTCTTTCTTCTTTCTTCTTATGTAAAAGTTGATTACAAAAGGCAATGTCCATAAAATTTCATAGTGATTTGATCTTGCGATTAAATAAAATCACGGATACCTGACTAATATTTTTTGCCTATTTAATAAAAGAGACTATATATAATTTTGAAGTAAATATAGTAGATGGCAACACACAATGTTATTGTTAAAAAATCTCAATTTTTCACAGTGAGGGAATTTTGTTTTTTGTTTTTTTTTGTGTTTTTCCTGGATTGGTTTTATAATTACTGACATTATAAAAACAACACAAATCACAATACTTGTAAAAATCTTAGACCCCTGAGGAAATCAAGCAGAAGGTAAAGGTTACGGTTTTATTATCCATTGTTAAGAAAACAATGCTTCAAAATCAATTTTATTTGAGAGAATGCAAAATTCCAGGTGCATTAATTTATTATAGAGTTGGATTTAGAAATTTCTTTTATCATTAAGCCCATTAGTGCTGAGTCATTTTTACAAAATGTTCATGATTGATTGTTTTTTAAGGACTCAAGTATTATAAAACAAACTTTATTTCACTTGAAACTTCTACAACTCATTATACAAAGAACTTGAATAAGATCTTTCATACACAGGGATGAAATGACATTTGACTATAATACAAAACTAAACTATTTTTAATAAAAACTAAAGTTACATCTATTATCTTACCTGTACAGTTATATTTCTATTGTGATATTGTTCCTTGTGCTGTCACAAATAGCCATAATAACTCTGACGTGGAGTTAAATCTTAAAAAATCCTATTTCACTGTCAAGCAGTCATTGCCTATAACACACATAAGATATAGCAATCTATCAAAACTCAACTCCTCTAACCACCATCCATAACTTTACTAGCATAAACTCTTTAACAGGAGTCAAGATTATTGCCATTTTGTAACATGTTAATGTAAAAAAATTAGACATATTTCATCTTTTTTTCATATTTCATGTTTTAATTTTATATTAAATATATAAATATTATGTATTCAATGTTTAATGTATTCAATATGTTCAATGCATGTTTAGTATCTTTACGGATAATTAAAATATATTTAATTAAAATATACATTTAATTTTGATTTAATTTATATATATATATTTATATTCTGTTTAAAAACACTTGGTTATCATGGCTTCAGTTTTTCATTTTAAAGTTTACCTCTTAAGATTATGCAATGATTTACTTGATACAATATCAATTCCTGTTTTTAGATTTCAACAAAACTCTTGGAAACTCCAGTTGGGGTGGTGTACTAAAAAGTATAATTATGAGTACTATAAAAAGACTTGTCAGAAATATAACTTGATTTAGTTGAACAGATTACTTTACATGTTTCAGAATCCTAAGAATCATATAGGATGTTAGATTATTAGATCAGTAAGATTATAAAAATGTTTAATGATCTTGATTCGTCTCTTCTTAAACACAAGTTTCATTTAAAAATAAAACATACACCTTATACTCTACTAATCAAAACAAGGATAATACAAATAGCAGGATGTATTTTTAAAACTAAAATTATTAAACCAGTTTACTCTGTACAAGGATTCAACTTATTATGTTTGACTTTTTTATGTAAAAGTGTATGTGAGCTAGAAATTTACATATGAAGATAATTAACTCTTAAAAGTCATCACAAAGTCACATTTTAGAAGTCATCACATTTTAGAAGTTTGGATAACATTAGATATATGTCTGTTTTTATAAATCAATTGGAATACAAATTCTTTAGTTTAAGTCTCTTATTTTTTAATATTCCCCAAAGGTGAAATAGTTCATGCTTACATGTTAGAGGCAGAGGTTCTGTTACACAAAGTGGGTACCTTCAATATCCTCAGTTATGGGTTATGAGTAAACACAAGAAATAATTAGCTTAGATTTGAAAGACCTCTTTGTGTTCCAAATAGCAGGAAATATATTCTTATTTGATGTCAGCTCACAAATATTCTAACAGATAAACAAGCAAAAAAATAAACTGGATTCTTGTTGTCTATTTTTTATCCAATAGATCCAATTGTCCACTCAATAGATATCACCAAATAGTCAAATCATAAAGCCAAGTACCCTGTCATTGCTATCACTATCAAAAAATGATTTATTGGCTGGTTGCATTAGAACCTAAACTGAACTTTGCAAAGAAACAGAAAATAAAAAACAACCAACAACAAAAAAATCCCCACAAAGATGTAGAAAAAGGGGAGGAGGAGAGAGGGAAAGTAGGAAAGAGAGAGAGAAGGAAACTCAAGTTCTGGTACTTTTAGAGAATCGTTTTGGAACAAAGAGAAGTTCTTCTTAGTTATAAATATCCTATGAGAAGCACTTGTGAACTGATCCATTTCATTGGTTCTAGAAGGTAGGACTACTTATGCATCTCAGTTGAACTTTCAACACTATTTCATGTTATATATGAAATTACAGGCATGATATGCAAATATAAATGAATATCTGTCAAAGATTTTATTAAAATTATTAATTAATGAGGAAACCAGTAAGATGATAAGGCTAGTTCAAAAAAGATATTGAAGACTGGAGATATAAACATTTGGTTGCATTAATAATGAAATAAGCTTCTTAATTAATACAAAACTCCTCAATATCTAATAGGAAATAAAATAATCTATGTGGTTATGCCTTCTACTATACAAACATTTATAAATTAACCTGTAGTTCTACAATATTTACCTCCTCTCAAATGATACACTCAAAGATGTATTATCCTAGAAAATTAATTCTTGCCGACTATTAAGCAATGACATGAAAAGAATATGAATATATTCACATATTTAATCTCCATAGTTTTGGTAATATTTATTAACATCACTCGGTTATGAATTAAATCTTGAAGTTTACTACAGTTTTTACTGTTTGTTATCAAGTTCATCTACTAAAGGTTCCATGATTTCAGAGCTACCCCTTTTTAAGGATATTTGTAATAATTTCCTATACCCTGATCTTAAGACAATCAAATAAACCCATCTCTTCATGATCTTGGTATCAAGCTATGTGCAACTTCTGTAAATCCAGCTGTTATAGATCATTTGCCTCTACCCCCTCATTTTTTTCTCAGATAATTCTTCAGCCAGTTTTGTTGACGATCTCTCCTCTGGTGTTCTGTTATTACTTTCATTATAGGTGGTGTTTTTGATTTGTTTAGGTGCTTTTGATACCTATTCGTTCTTTTGTTTTGTTCCTCTGAGAGGAATTAGGGAGTCTCAAATATCCATCATTATTTTTCTTGATCTAATGCTTTATTATCTTTCACATATTTAGGGTTTTCAGGAGAGAGTGTTTTGGAGAAATAATTTCCTCTTCCTTATCCTAAATAAGGGGAACTATTTTTGAGGTTTCAGAAAGACAATTTAGTCCCTACGGGGACTTGTGAGCTAGTAACATATTCTTACATATATTAATCATTTTATTCAAAAAATATTTATTTAATATCGATAATGATATATACTTCTTAAAAAGTCAGCCTGATTTCTTCCCAATTTTTATGAATTCATTAATAAGTAAGCTAAACTGAGTGAAATAAAATTAACTGACAGATCAAAAAAATTCATGTTTATTGAAGATATCTCACAAAATATAGAGTACCTGGGACATCATAAGGAATGATGGTAACATTTTCTGCTCTGTTACTCCTATAAAAACCTGCCTCATGAAAAAAAATCTTATTTACATAAATCCTTAAAGTCAGAATATTTAAAATCTTGCCTATTTTGATGTAAATATTACTGAAATAAGTAGATTATCTTTTTATATCCATATTTATTCATAGCATCATATTGTAGTAAAGTTGTGTAACACTGATGAACTGTAATGCTATAATCTGTTAAGAATTTTCTATCCTAATGGCTTAAATATCACACTACCTTTAAAAAAATAAACTAATTTTGAAATAGTGGAAATAAGGAATATTCTATGATAACAGAGGCTTCCTAGGTAAAGAAGATCTATTCAATCAGTAATTTACCTGTCTTCCATATGCTTATCATAAATATTTATAAACACTATTAAATTCACTTTCTTTCCCAAAGGAAATTGTTTAAATACTGATAAGTTTGATACAGGACCAAGTCCTACTTATTTAAATCAAATGTAATATAAACTCAATAGCTGCAGAATTATCTCATTTAATTGTACTGAATTTATTAAATGAAATACTACATTTTCTCACACTTCTGGAATAATTCTTAATAATCTTCACATGAAAATTTGTAAATGCTATTGTACTTTTGAGCATGTTGAGCTTCTATCTATGAAATGAGGGTCATTTATAGATTCACATACAGTACTTCCTTCCTGTATTTATAGATACTCTTAAGGTACATTTTCTGTTTTTATTTTTTGAATTTAGAAATTATTAAAACACTGGATAATAAAAATACTGATGGAGCTCCTTTTCTCTTAAGACATTTCTAACTCATAAGGAAAATTAACATTTATTTTTTATTAGTAATATTCCTAGATGCTAATGAAATTCTGTTTCTTAAACAATTTATCACACATTTAGTTTGTTCCAATAGTTCATAGTTTTTGAAGAGCTATCCAAGATATTTGTTATTTGACTGTTATATTTTGTGACTAGAATAATCACAAATCTTTTAGGTAGTTAAGCAGTTAAATTTTTAAGTAGCTAAATGTATTTTATATTATGTTCATGATACTGGCAACTAGTAAATAACATGTAGCCACAAATACACAAATAACTTTCGCAAAAAGTATGCAGAAATGGTGAACTCAATACAATATACAAGACAATCATGATCTGTATAGAATTCGCTGAGATAATTTACAAATGCTGCATTATTGATTTATTACAATCCAGTCTTTCCTTCTGCATAAATTATAAGCAGGGCAGTTTAACTTGTATCTGCATATTCAGTGATCCTTCCAAGAGCATTAACTCTTAGAGCATTAACTCTTTTTCCTAATAATTAAAGTCAGTTGGTCTTGACAGAAAAGCATGACTTTTGATGATAAAATACTCATGTATTTTTGCCCTGTGCTTAAAATATTTCCCTAGCAATAAGCATTACTTGAAGTACTTTAAAAATGATTTATACATATTATTAATTTCTTTATCAAAATATTGGAAAAATTAGAAGAAGTAGCATTTTTCACAGTATTTGTGTCATTATTTATATCTGATAAAGGCTATTATTTTTGTAAATTTTATTTGTATTATTTAATTTCTTATCAATTCTAAGACTGGAGGGAATAATCTAAATATAAATGATCTCATTCTGCAATATATACATACATCTAGTCATTACGTTGTCAAGAATTTACCTAAGCCACTCCATGGTATTGCTGGCTTGGCATTTATTTTGTTTGGCCAATCTGTCTCATGGGACACGTGCCCTAGATAGCACCCCACAGAGTCACAAGCAAATGTAAGTTGATATGACTTCCCTATAGGCTCTTGTGATAAACAGTCTCCTCATCTCCCAGAGCTCTTCCCTTGTGTGCCCTTTGGATAAGACCTTGTGGAGCTTACTAATATCTTGCTTTTGAAAATTTGGATTGACTAACCTGGCCTTACCCTGGAAACCCCAAAGCATCCAAACTAAGGACCCTAATAAAGGTATATGCCTCAGGTCCTTCTTCCTCTCTGCCTGTACCCTGCCTTGACCTCCTCATGTGGCCCCTCAAAATGTACTGTGCACTTCCTCTGGAATCTGTGAAAAATAACCTTCTCTTTCAATTCCCTTGTGGTCTTTTTTAAACCCCAATGGTTCACCATGTGACACTCCAGGCTCTACTTAACAAAGGTAAATTTATTAAGATGTTGTACATCTTAACCCTAATATTGCATGCCAATTATATGCCAATAAAGATGGAAAAAATAAATCGAATAAATAAATGGATTTTAATTCTATTCTTTTAAAAACATATAGCATTATTTCTATATATGAATAAGGAAAAATAATAGTAAAGATAAGTAATCATTGAAGCCTGGCAATATATCAAAAAAATACTTGACACAACTTTAGCGTGTAATTTGTACATTTTGTGAAGTGGATTGTACACTCTTCCTCTACAATTTACAAATGAGAAAGCTGAGTTTTATAAATGTTACATAACTCATAACAGTAGTTACGAATGCTTTGTTAGTGGTAAACTTTCAGTTTTATTCTAATCTGAAAATGTCACATCTTGCAACCCCACCTCATTCTTAGAACTTCTAAATGAGGGGACAGTCAGCTAAGCACCTGCCTTGGGCTCACGTTATGATCCTGGTGACCTGGGATTGGTCCTGTGTCAGCATCCCTGCTCAGCAGAGAGTTTGCTTGTCCCTCTCCCTTGGCCCCTCTCTCTGCTTTCTCGCACTCTCTCTTTCAAATAAAAAAAAAAAAATCTTTGAAGAAAACAAAAACAAATTCCTAAATGATATTATACAGAAGATATAATCCTAAAATGAAGAAAATTTTTCTTAGAAATTTAAAATCTTTATTCATTTTTCTAGTTATTTATTGATAATGAGAAGTCAACTATGAGTCTAATTTTTTTCTAAACTTAGCTAAATAAGTTATAGGATAAAGATGATATTTCCTCAACATTTGAGTCATTATTTTAATTTCCTAGAAATAGTTGCTGGTGAAACTTATCTTACAGTCCAATACTCTATTTTCATAAGTAATACATATTGTTCTTTTTAATATCTTTTAGATCATTTATTTTTCCTTTATGTTTGGCAGTTTCATGAGAATGTTCCTGGATATTCGGCTCAATATTCTGGTTTTCTTAATATGAAGACATATTTTTTCCAGTCATAAAAAATATATTAGTTATTTTGGCTTTGGATATAGTCCACATAGACCTTGTGGAAACTTCCTATTTCATTCCATATGCCATTTAATTTCTTGCTCTGTTTGCTTAGTTCATTTTAACCTCTTTATTTTTTGTTGCTGTATCATAGTTATTCCCTTCTATGAATCTTATGATATTTATTTTATCTAGATTTCTATTATGGAATATTAATTTTAGAAGAAAAGCAGTACTTATATATAATGACTTAGAAACAATAAAGTGAACAGCTAGAACCTACAATTCCAAGAAAGAGACATTTACCAGAATTGTAGCATAATTGTGGGCATCTTCTCTATCTCAGCCTTAGCTTACCTGTGACCCTCCAACTTTACTCTGTAATTAATTTTCTGTTTATTCGTCTCTTGTTTTCCTTTTAAAATATTTTACTCACATATTCATGTATCTATATAATGTATATTTTTCTCATTTGTCAGCTTAATATAAATGATTGTTTTAAAACTTGATTTTTCATGTAGTATTTTGATTATACAATTCATTTGTTGCTTAGATCTATTGTTCTTTCATTTTCTTTCTTTCTTTTTTCTTTTCTTTTTCTCTTTTTTTGTTCTTTCATTTTCAATGCTTGAAAATCCAAATTAGTTTCTCCACATCTGGCTATCTTGCTGAATTTTTATTATAACTAATGACATGATTTCCAGTAACTCTACCAGTATTTCCAGTAATTTCTGTGTTGATTTTTTTCCACATTTTTTATGTACACAGTCATAATTTTGCAAAAGCCAGAGCTTTTTGCCTTTCCATTCCTGAGATTGTCCTTTCTCCTTGGTTCACTGAGCTCTGAATGATCTCCAGGACAAACTGAATGGTAAAAATGATCATGAGCAGTTGTTTGCTTTTCTTAAACTTACATGAAAATAATCTTATTTTTAATTTGAAGGGTTATTTTACAATTTTCAAAATACATTTGAAAAAAGATTCTTTTATTATTAATTTACCTGTTAAAAATCTTTAATAGATATATCTAGCTTATTGTACTATAATTGGTATACATTTGATATTTTAGTCATTTACAATCAGTTGTTATTTGAAATCAGAACTTCTTAAAAATCTTTTACATGTTCTTAAAAATAATGTATTTTTTTAAATCTTTATAACAATATTCTGTATATGTGCATTAGATCAAGTTTGTTAATTTCTATTCAGCGATTCTTTATCCTTTCTGATATTTTCTGTTTGTTTATCAATTACTGCTATATATAATTTCGGGTCATTTTACTAAATTCATACAAAGTTAAACTTGTTACATAGTTTTGGAGAATTGAAACATTTATCCTTTGAAGTGACCTACTTATATCTAGTTAAGTTTTGCCTTAATTTGTATTTATCTTATTATAATGCAATTACCTTAGCCTTTATATATGTTTATGTATCTATGGGAAGTAGCTTTCTTATTGTGCGATTGTTTCCTTATTAAATGTATTTATTTAACTTTTTATCCATTTAGACAATTTGTATTTTACTAGAGCATGCACCTACCCATAATTAGTGCTATTACATGTGATTTTAATACACTTGCTCTGACTTTATTTGTATAAGCTGTCTCTATTCATTTCCTCGGCTTTCTTCCTTAAGATTGATAATTCCACATTTACCATACCACATTCCTTTCCATTAGCTTAGAAGCTATATTTCTTTTGTTTTTTTTTTCTTGCAGTAGTTAGCTAAGAAAATACAGCATACATCCCTTACTTATCAAAATCTACTGACACACTCATTCTTCTCACAGATAATAAAAGGAGTTTAGAGCATGTTAACTCCATTTATCTTCATCCCAAATGTTTTTGTTATTCTTGACATGCATGAGAGTTAATTTTATGTGTCAACTTTACAGACCTAAGGGATGCCCAGATAGCTGGTAAAACACTATTTCTGGATTTGTTTGTGAGAGTGTTTCTGGGAGACATCAGCATTTCTATTAGTAGGCTAAGAAAAGAAGATTGCCTTCACCAATGTGGGCAGGTATTGTTGAAGACCCAAATAGAAAAAAAAAAAAAAAAAAAAGGCTGAGAAAGGATAAATCCTCTCTCTCTCTCTCTCTCTCTCTCTCTGCCTCCCCCTATCCCTCATCCTCTCTTTCCCCCTCTCCTAGGGATGTCCATCTTCTCCTGCCCTGTAACATTGGAGCTCCTGGTTCTCAGGCCTTCAGACTTAAACTGAATTACACCATAGGCTTTCCTGGTTCTCCAGCTTGCAGGCAGCAGATTGTGGCACTTCTTGGCCTCTATAGCCATGTGAGCAAATGTGTATAATAAACTCCCCCTCTATATATACATCTTGTTGGTTCTATTTCTCTCGAGAATACCAACAAATACAGTATGCAATTTAATTTATTATCCATAAAGTGTTTGACCCCAAAGGATATTATTATTGCCTTGGAGAATCAATATTCACCTAGATTCTTTTGCATTTTTATTATATTTACTGTTCTTCATTTAGTTTTACATCACTAATACCTCATCTGAAAATAGTTCTTTCATTGAACTTAATCAAACACCTTCAGAGTGGCCTTTAGCTTAAGTCGGCTAGTAGTGCATTTTTTCTTTTAGGTTGCTAGAAAATATCTTTGGCTGAATTGAATTATTGAAGCATATATTTTTCTTTGTAGGTTATCAATATCTACATACTTAGTGATTTGAAAATAGCTCACAATCTTTCAGCTTTAATTATGTCTGATGAAAAATCAGCTATTGAAATGTATTCTCTTTTTCGCCTCTAGCTTATATGATTTATTCCCCTTTCTTTGAATTTCTGTGATGTATTTGGCTAGGATTTATTTTTAGAATTTATTTTTATGACCTATTTGGGGCTATTTGAGCATCTTGAAACTATGGACTGATGACTTTTAACTGTTTCTGGAAAATTATTAGCTATGAATTAATATTACTTTTATTCCATTCTCTCTTTTCTTGTTAGGTCTCCAATTGAATATTTGTTAAACTCTATCTCCTATATCTCTTTTCTACTGTTCTGCATTTTCCATCTTTTTGTTTGTATTCCTTATTCTGTGTCACTTATTTTGACCTATCTTTCTGACAATTAATTCTCTTTCCAGATGTGTTTAATCTCCTAAATCCATTCACTGAATTGTTAATTACAATTTCTGTGTTTATCAGGTTTTTATGACTTTTCTTTTTTTTTTTTTTTTTGTCCAAATCTGATCTGCCACTATTTTTTTAATCTCCAATTATCTTTTGGCTATTTCAAGCTTAGCTATCAGCTATCATCTCCTTGTAATATTAAGCATAGTTTTATGTCTATTTTTCATTATTTAGGTTCCTAGGATTGATCGTATGCTAGACATTTTATTTGAAACAAATTAGTTTTGGAATTATTTGAACATTAGCATGAAGATTTATTCCTTCAGAAATAATTATTTTCTTTGTATTCTAGGAAACCAAAATCATTGGTATTATTGTATTGCCTTATCCATTTCCAAAGTATAAGTTTTTCTAGACAACTCATGTTTCTTAAACCTAAAGGCAAGTCATTTGAATGTTGGTTTTCATCTTGTTAATATTTTAATCTAATGTGACTCTCTTATGATCCCCCCAAATCTTTATGTGACATGGTCTATAACCATAGTAGATCTGAAGGGTTTTTAAGCATGCAGCGGTCTCTTGGACATCTCCACATATTTGAAAATAGTTCCTGGGTAAAAGGCAGGAGTCAGCAACTTGGCAGGTGTAATGAACTCTGATCATCTCAAAAGGAGGGAGGGCTGCTGTTACACAGTGGGGGCAGGGAGGATACATATAGCTATTGTCCAGATAATCCACGTGGGCACCTACTGGTAACACACTTTCCAAGTTGTGACTGGAAATGAACACCTTCATTAACTTCAGCCTAAGAAGGACATGACAACCAGAGTCTCCCAACCCTTAGGGATGGGGTCTAGGTCACAACAGCAGACAAATCACTGATACTGGCAATAGTGGAAGCTGAGTTGAATACAGGAATGGACAGAGGTGATGAGTAATCCACCGGATGGAATTTGAGGGGCACAGAGATGTGTTAACTAAATCTGCTTTTGAGGAAGGGCTTGTTGTGCTAGCTGTCAGCAGACAGACCGCACATGTCAGCTCCTTTAGAATTGCCTCAGCCTATCTTAGTGGAAGCCATGGTCAGGAATGGATTATGGCTCAGATTGTGAGGCTGATCATCTGTGATGAGTCATATAAACTCTCAAATTTTCTGTAAGGTTGGCTGAGATTTTATTCAGGCCTATATTATAGGTAGACTCCTACCTTCTCCCGAATCTACTTCTTCCCTTTTCATTCCACAGGTTGACGCCTGATGGATAAATATAACGCATGCCACACTCCATCTCAGCGTTTGCTTCTGGGGAGCTCAGCCTGCAGAAGGATTCATAATGAAATGAGGGCCCATTGACATCAGTTTCTGCTACCGTTTTGTCAGCAGTGTCCCGCATAATAATACCTGCATTATATATAATGCAAACAGCCAAAAAAATCTCAACTGCACCTAATGCATGCCTATATATTGACACAACTCAATAATTATTAATTCAAATCGATTACAGTTTTTATTGAACACTGTTTAAATTAGCTTGTGTAACTCCCCACCCTTAATCTATCCCTCCTCCCATTTAAGTGGCATTGCTCATAAAAAAAAGTGTGAGAAGGATATACATCTTTCCTTCAGAAGGAAAAAGCATAATAAAAAAACTTGAAGTGAAATAAAAATAAATAAATAAATAAATAAATAAATAAATAAATAAATAAAATAAAAAATGGTTCCTCAAAGGTTGAAAGTACATTCAAAAAGGGGGGGGGGGGAGTATTGTTCATTAGCCCCTGAAACAATGATTGTATGCAGAAGGGGAAAAATAGTGTGTTTATCCTTATCACTAAAAATATGAGTACAGATTATAATGTGCCTAAAATGTTAAAGAAAATGTTTTCTTTTCTGAAAAATATACTATCATATGCACCCTAAAAATTTCCTTATTTTACCTGTGACTTACAAAAAACAAAATATAAACCGGTTTTTGGTAATTTTAGCAAATTGGATGGTGATTATATGTCCAGTTTTTACTCGTTGGTAACAGTGAGATCCACTGAAAAACATAGTGTCACAAAATAGCCTATGAGCTCTGGTTGCCAAACATCTGCCCAAAAATTCTATCTAGGTTTAATTGTGAAAACTCTTCTTAAAATGATTATTTGAGGATGAAGTGGTGGGATGGTGACAAGAGATATTTGCTCATATTCCTGTGATCTCAAAACATTTATGTGAATTCTTGTGAATTCACATTTAAAAGAACAGGTAATGTTCACAGACCCTATTCATTCTCAGGCTTTCACTGTAACGAAATATAGGGTACTATTTTGGAAATGATGCATTTTTTTGTGTGAAGTCAATAAAGAATGTGCCTAAGGGTGAAGGAACAGTTTGTATATCAAAACACTCTGGAGAGTTGTCTAGGCAATGAAGATATAAGCTTTAAAATTTATATTTTAAGTCAAGAAATAAAAATGGTATTTACTTTGTACTTGTCTAGCACAGCTAGCGCTGGTGCAGAATAAAAGCCTATAACTTTATTCCCCTGCAGTCGAGCACTTCGCCTCCACATCTCCCATAGTCTCTGCCTTTTTTATGAAATCAATTGTAGTTAGTCACTAAATAAGTAACTAGAGTGCCAATTTAGCATAAGCAACACATTTTCCCTCCAGTGAAAGAAACCTTTGCCACTTTCCCTGATCAGCATATCTGTATTAATTTTAAGAGATGAACTAAGTTGTCCATCATGAATATTGTATCTCTCTAGATTTCTTATAAATTGTGTTATTCATAGTATCAGCTATTATTTTAAAAATGCACCTAAGAATTTTAGTTTGAACCAAGAAATACTAGTTGTTCATATTTTTATTTACAAGAGTATCTCTTTTTCTTTTCTGGGTAATGGGCCAATTGGATAATCAAAATAAAGTTACAGAAATGTAACCAAAAAAATATGTGCTTATTAATAAATGTAACTTTTTTGACAGGAGTTAGGGAATATCATTGATAATCGAATGAGGGAAAAGCATCAAAATATCCTTGAGTTCTGTCCATGAAACTCCATTGGTTATAAGAATGTTAATTGAAGAATACCTGAAGTTGATTATAAAAGATAATCAATTCCACATGTATTATGCATTTATATGATATTCCATTAAAATTACATTACTATAATTATGGAGCAATCCTGATATTTAGTATAAGAGTGATGATAAATAGTGCTAATAACCATAGCTATTGAGTATTTATTTGCTCACAATGCCCTGTATCAAACATTTTGTGCTCTCATGGTTATGTCTTCACACTAGCTTGGCTGAATTGACTATTAATATTATATATAATGTGATATTATATTAATATTCTCATTTTTACATGTACTCAAAGTAATAAAACAAATAAAAATCCCTAAGGACTCTTCCCATAGTTCAATTATAAACATGTATATTGGCATTTATTGGAGTTTCAGGGTTGAACAGTCAGGGGGAAATGAGTCACAACCACCTTGGGTCCTCTTTGTTAAAGCATTGACTGGAATATCTGGTTTTGTCACAGGAAAAGACAGGTTGAAATTGCTTGGAATGGGTAATCCTATATACTCAAGTATATTTAAGAGCATACTGTGCTGTGCAGCGCAGCTCACACTTGATTTATTTACACACACACACACACACACAAATTGATTGAATTTTCTACTTGCTCTAAGCGACAGTGCTGACCTCTGACAAAAATAAAGGCCCACAGGTGGCACTAGTAAGTAGATTGCAGTCATCAAGCTCAACATCTCACATACCCTGTCACTGTTCTTCCTGTTTTGCTTCCAAGTCATGTTTCATTTAGCCGAACTGAAAAGATGTTTCAGTCACTGAGCCAGAAGAGAAAGATGGAAGTTTTCCTCCTCACTTTTGTTTCAAATACTATTTTATTACCCTTTCCTCTACATGAAAAAAATAATATATTCATTTCTTCTTCTTCTTTTTCTTCTTCTTCTTCTTCTTCTTCTTCTTCTTCTTCTTCTTCTTCTTCTTCTTTCTTCTTCTTCTTCTTTCTTCTTCTTCTTTTTTTTGTTGCTAATGCTAACTACAGGTCAGGATATTTAATAACTTTTTTCTTCCTAAGAGTATATGCAAGTATCATAAAGCTTACATAAATTTAAAAAATAGAGGGAAGAAGGATATACAATGTTTTCTCATCTTTTCTCCTTCCATTTCTATTTTGAGAGTCCTCTAAAAATGTTTTATATATACCAAACCAAAACAAACTACCATAAATACAAAATTGAGTCACATGTATTTTCTATCTTATATATAATTTCTATTTAATATTATATTATTAAAGCTGATTTTATTCTATGATATTACTGAAAATAGCAAGCAAATATTTTGTTCGCTTTGGACATGTGCCAAAGTTCAATCCAAAGTTACAAAATACTGAATTCCTGCCCTCAAAGAAACCAATGATGTGTAAACTTGTAGTCATGGCTGCTCACACTAAAGGAAGTGATTTAGAGAACACATAGGGTAATGCAGTAATTTATTGTTTTGAAAAAGAAATTGTAAAACCTTTGTACTAAGATAAAATGGATTGGCAGGGGATTTATATCTCTCAGTAGTGTGTAAGAGTTTTCAGTGAGTAGTGTAGCCATATTAATGTCGCTCCAGCTTACAATGAACATCTAGCAGTTCCAGTCAAAAGAACAACGGCATAGTGTGACAAAGATTAATTTACTCTCAGAGTATTGGAAACTTAAATTTGTCCTTTTCAAATTTAAATTTAAATTGATCATTTTTTGAAATAACTTTTTCTTAGTGTTTTTTATTAAAATATAATTAACACACGGTGTTATATTAGTCTCAGCAGTACAGTGTAATGACACAACTGATCTATACATTACTCTGTGCTCACCGAAATAAGTATACTCTTAATCCTTCTTATCTATGTAGAAATGTAAACTTAGCACTTTGCAAAGACTATTAAAAAGGCAAGTTTTTGAAGAAGAATGTTTTTCAAGTCATTTTCTACAAAACCAAAAAGATGTTGCCACATTTTACTTTATCATAAAATTTGGCTTTTTCCATAATATGTCACCACTGAGAAAAATGAGTTCAATCAAATATTTTATGAGATATGTAACCATGTTAAAAGTGGCCCTTATGCTATTTTATATGATTGTGTGTGCACACAGATAAATTCCCAAAGTAAATATCCTGGAAAATCTTATATTTTATGATTATTTCTCTTTATTTGAAGAACAGATTTAATTTGTGCTGTATGTTGATGTGTTCACTGTTGTCATTATAATAGACAAAGGCATGTGGGTGATACATGTGCCACGTGATGAGACAATGAATAATGGGTGAAGATTCAGAGCACAGCTTCAGAGACAGACTTCGTGGAATCAAATGTTAACACTTCTTGACTATATGATAGTAGAGAAATTACATTCTTTATATTTTTCAGTTTCTTCAAACTAAAATGAGGCTTTAAGGGCCTCTGTATTAGCTGAATACTGTGTAAAGTCTGATGCATACTAAGGTCCCAGTAGATGTTAGATATTTATATTACCAACGTGATGTATGTTTTGGGCCTCAAATAATCTTATCCCAATGACATGTTACAGAGGATATTCAATAATTAGGGGTACCGGTGTATAGAGATTTATACAGAATGGATCACATATATAATAGGACTTCAGATAACGTGGGAACAATACTTGCCTTTTCAAGTGTCTTTTCAACATACTAACCATGAATTATATCATTAAAGACTTCAAATACTTAGAAGACAAGAGCTGAAAAAAGAAGGGGGAAATATAGTAAAGGAAGATCAAAGAAAAAATATATTTTTGGCTTATTAAATGTGGCAGCTTCCCTGGAAGATTTAAAATAGAAGGAGGAAGGTTATGGCAAGAAAATGTAGCCTTTAAAGTTAATGTCAATGTCAAGCTTCCTGGTTTGAACAGACCCAAGTCAAGGGACAACTCTTAATTAAGGACGACCATCCTTCTCAAAACTGAGGCCAACAGCAGTAAATCTATCTGTATTTTGTGGTTTGAAACAATATTGTTAGATTTCATTGAGGTTAATCTTTACTGTTCCCCCCTAATTTTGTCTTCCAGGAAGCATTTGGAAAGACAAGAGACTGCAAACTTATGTACCAGTTTTTACATTGCCCCCCCACCCCCGCACTTTGGCATTACAATTACAGACTATTACATTAATGAGTTAATTTATCTACCAAATATTTTTGCAATTTTATATCTGTTTCTATCCTTCCCTCCCCCTCACAAATTAGTTATTTGAGATGAATAGGTAAATCTAATGTGAACACAGATAGTTTAATATAATGAAAAAGACATGGAGAGAAATGCGGTTATTTTGTCATGTGTTTAAATACCTTTTACCTGAGTACAAATTTTGCTACTGGTAGATAGGGGGTAGCTTTGGGCCTGTGGAGATTGGTGAGAAGGAAAGAATTCATTTAACAACAGCAGTATCAACTTTTAGAAACAATTTTATTCTAAATTAAAATATGTTTGCACTGCCTAATAATTGATTTCCTGACTGGAGAGTCAACCCCTATTCTTACTATGCATAAGGCAAGGCAGGGAGATTAGACAGACGGAATTTCCATTTCTTTCATGTGACTTCTGGAATTTGATCAAGGCTCACAAGTGAATAGAAATAAACTTTTAAATTAATACCGTAATTCTTGATTAGGCTTGTTAATGATTACTGGCCCTTCTAATTTTGACAAGAGGTGTAATTTTTATTGGTCTAGCTGGCTAATAGACCTTTGCCTATGGTGATGTTCTTGTCACACTCTTTTACGTGCTTCCTAGAAAATAACAATTAAACTTAATAGGGTATTTGTCATTATTTCAAAGATGTAACCTTTTTTTTTTTCCAATCTACAACTATTAAGATCCGAATGCAACATTTGCATTTGAATTAATCCTAGAGGATTAAACAGGCAGTTTGTAAAACACAATGAAATAAATATAGAGATATACCTGAACTAATAAAATAGCTCTTATTTTAGTTAGTCCTTTAGGTATTCCAAGCATACTAATATTGCCTTAGCTTTACTCTTTACAACAAAGGAAATGTTTGCCTTAATTTAAAATTCAAGAAACTGAATTGAGGGAAGTTGCATATACAGGGAACAATGGGACATTGCCATTTTTGACTTGTTTTTAACCTAGCCCAGTTCACATGGCTTAACTGGTAAGGGATTGAGCTCTGTGTAGCTCTTACCACTGGCTTCCTTCACGACACTTTCCACTATGTCGCTTTCTCGCCTTGTCCTGCAATGTCTCCAGTGAAGACACAAAATTTTGTAATGTAATATAGTTTAAATTTACTAGAAAGCAAGATCTCAAAAATACGAAGGGGATTATATTATTATTACTAATTACTATTATTAAAGCATAGACATGCTTTGAGAGAATTTAAATTCAGCTTCAAGTTGTAACCTTTTTGAAGGTTCAGCTCTAAGCTGCGTGATCCATCTGTTACACAAATTTCTCTTTTTATAATGCTATTGGGTTTTAAAATTTACACTTTAGAAGGGAAACGCAAGAAATACATACTAAATGATTAAATTCTACATGTTAGAGAGTCGAATAGCATAGAAATTATGTTTCTAACTCCTGCTGAGATGTTGCTGTTCAGATATGAGACAATTTAGATTATCCAGGGCTGAGGAATTTGGGGGGGAGAAAAAGATAGAAAAAAAAGTGGAAAGTTATAAATGACTTTGGGTTAGTAATTTATTATTATATTCTGAAAAAATAAATGAAGAGTTAAGAGGTGCTAGATAACTTCTAAAGTTTCAAGGAGTTCAAGCTTGATAGTAATATTCAACTCAAAGACAATTTAACAATTAGCACGTCCACTAGAGTGGCCCAGTCGTTGTGGAACCATTTATAACTGAGGACAAGGTTCCAATACACATGGGAGTTGATTATGATATCATGCAAAAGGAAGAACTGCTTAACTGCTTTTTATTAAAAATATTTGAGATAAAATGACCATCCATGCTGATATATATCTATTACCTAGTCAATTATCTTTAAGCATTAGGAAGGCTTCCAAAATTTCTCTTGATAGTATAAACAGTTTTGCATAAGTTTTAGGAACCTTCTGAACACTAATAATGACAATAATAGGGGAACTAGCTTAAAAAATGTTGATTTCATCACTATCACAGGATCATTCTATAACCTCAACATGCGTCATTTTATTTAATTTTTACAAAACTTTTAGAAGTAGTAACTTTTAAAGAGTGCCTGGGTGGCTCAGTCGGTTAAGCATCTGCCTTCAGCTCAGGTCATGATCTCGAGGTCTTGGGATCGAGTCCCACATCAGGCTCCCTGCTTAGTGGGAGGTGTGCTTTCCTTCTCATTCTGTCCCTCCCTCTGCTTGTGTTCTCTCTTGCTCTCTGTCAAAAAAAGAAAATCTTAAAAAAAAAAGAAGTAGTGACTTTTACTATGCCCACTATACAGTCAAAAGAAAAAGTTTTACTTGCAAATGTTCACGGTCTTAGTTGCTGATATAATTGATACTTGAAATCACATCTCACTTCAAAAGCCAAGTGTTCAAGCCACATGACTTACTGTCTTTTTATACTGTTACCATGATTTCCTCTCTGTGGGAATTGCCACAGAGACCATAAAGCATAAATTTTTAAATCACTTTATCCAAAATTGAATCCCACACTTGCAATTTACTAGCCAATTAAAAAAAAAATCAGTTGAACTTTTTTCAGAGAACTGTTCCTCCAAAGGATCCTCTAAGAAAAGCTTCCACTGTAATGAATTTTGTGGTCTAACTATAAATATTCACTCTTTCCCTCTTACTCTATAATGAAAAGAGATGAATTTTTAAGAATACCTGTGGAAATAATAGATTGAAATCTCTGTAATTCAGAAGTGAGTGGGAAGTAATGAATGAGTTAACAAAAAATCTTTAAGAAAACTGCTTTTGCATTAGTTTGAATATATACTATAATTTGAGCTAGGCAGCAAATAGATGTCCTTGTAAGAATTTTTTAGCTTCGCTATAAATTCAGCATAATATTTATATATAGATAAAGCATTCACAGGTATCGAATAACACTTGGATTTAAGTTGTATAGTGGAGATGATTAATATTATACATATATTATGCAGTTATTTTCCAATATAATGTTCTTCAACAATCTGCAGGCAAAGCATAGCTAAGTTTTAAAAATATTTTAAAAAGTAGATGAAATTCCAGGACATTGATTTCTCTGCGAAAGAAATATAAGGTTGATCCTCATACCCTCAATCCATCAATCCTTTTATGTGCTAATTATAGACAGGATACAGAAAATATAAATGTTTTCATGCTAGAAGCATTTTATAATTATGATATAGAAATCAGTCTTTTGATAATCAAATAATTCTGCTCCAATTATCATTACAATGGCTATTGAATCTCTGGGAATATCCCAACAAATTTGAATAGGTTAAATCATTGAGGGGTGTTCATGTCTGTGTTTTAAGACATAGATCATGTAGTAAAGAGGTTCCCCTCAGAATTAGATAGCTCCATTGTTGGCGAGGCTTGATTAGAGCTCTTAGAGTATGAAAAAAAGTAAATATTTGAAAACAAATTTTACATCATATTAAGTGCACTAGACTAATTGTACACAAATGCAGTGGTTATCTCTGGAAATCATGGCCTGTCCCTGCCTCCTGCTGATTAACATTTGGATGTTTTCTCCCTTGCACTTTTTTTTTTTTTTAATTTTTCTTCACTCTATCCTGCAGGACACATGGTGCTGCTAGTATTACACTCCCTTCTCCCTTTAGATTATATCGGTAAGTCATAATGTTGTATAGTCTTTCTCTTCTTTCTAGATTCCATTTTATCATTTTCCCTATTTCCCATTTCTGCCTCCCTATGTCTACTGGCCTTGTTTTGATCGGGGTGTGACGTTATGACCATTTGTTTCAATAGCTTCTTTTCTAATCTTCCAGTTTCCATTCTAAACTCTTTTAATATCATCTTTCATTTATTTTTAAAAAATGTAAACCCGACCATATCATTTCCTCATTAAAATTGTTTGGCAGCTCTTCAGGGCTTTCAGAATATGGGTCATTTTTTGTTTTGTTTTGTTTGATTCCAAACATTCTATATGACTGATTCCTATTTTACTCTTCTTTATCTAGTTCGATTTTGCTTAATTACTTATGGATGAAACTGGCTACTTATACTTCCCTCAATAAATGCATTTTCATACCTATATGGTTTCTTCATTTTGTTTCTGCATTTTATTTCCATGCCTGGAATGGCCTCAATGACCTTACTTTCATTATTCCCTTTACCACTTTCTCTTTCAATCTACCTCTCAAGTGTCTCTGTTATTCTAAGGAAGCTTTCTGATCCCAGGTCTTATGTGAATGCTTCACAACAATCTTTGTTATCAGATTCATCAAGCCCTGCCGTGAAAAAAAAATATCCACATGTTACTAAAAGATAGACATACGAACTTCCTTATTTTTAATTAATCATCGTGCTCTGAAATAACAGAAGATCTACCTGCAGTTTTTGGATATAAAAAATGAAGTTCTTATTAAAACTTGTTCACAAACTTTTGTGTAGACATGAGTTTTTGTTTCTTAGGGATAATTGCCCAATTGTGAAATTTCTGGGTTGTACAGAAGTGGTAGGTTTCATTTTTTGAGAAACTGCCAAATTCTTTTCTAGAGTGGCTGCACCATTTCACATTCCTGGCAGTGAGGGATGAATGATAGGATTTCTTGGCATCCTCTCCGGCATTTTGTGTGATCATTATTTTTTTATTTTAGTCATTTGATAGCTGTGTAGTGACATCTCACTTAGTCATTCGATAGTCGTGTAATGATATGTCATCATTGAATTTTCCTAATAGCTAATAAAATTGAACGTCTTTTCATGTGCTTTTATAAAATCAGTCTATACTTTTTAGGGAAATACTTGTTCATGTCTTTTAGCAATTTTCTAAGTGAGTTTTTAAAAACTTACTTTTCAGTTTTGAGTACTTTCTATACTAAAAGCAGGAGTTTTTATTAAAAATCTGATATATAAATGGCCTCTCCCAAAATATACTCTGGCATTTCACCTTCTTCTCAAGTGAGGGCCTTTTATAGAGCAATGTGTGTGTGTGTGTGTGTGTGTGTGCGCGCGTTCCATATATATGTATATACGTATATATTTATTTATTTTGTGAGGTCCACCTTTGGTTTTATGGATCGTGTTTTCATGGCCAAGTTGAAGTCTTAGCCTAGCCTCAGAGCTCAGATATTTTATGCTAATATTTTGTTTTTTAATTAACAGACTTGACATGTTTGAACCAGTTTAAGTTCAGAGAAAAAAATTGAGCTGAAATTACAGAAAATTCTCACGTAGTCCCTCATCCTCTTTTCACAGCCTTCCCCATTATTAACATCTTGCTTCAGTGTACAGTACATTTGCTAAAATTACTAAGCCAATATTGATACATTATTACTTACAAATATCCATAGGTTATATTATCCAAATCACTCTTTTTTTTCAGACATTTTGGATTTTGACAAAGGTATAATGACAAGTGTCCACTACTACATGTATCATATGGAATGGTTTCATTGCCCCAAAACTCTCCTGTGCTCCCCATCATTATCCCTCCATCCCTCCTCTTTACTGGCTGGCAAACACTGAACATTTTAGTGTCTCTACAGCTTTGTTTTTTCCAGAATTTCATCCAGTTGGAATCATACAGTGTGTAGCCTTTTCTGATTGGTTTTTTCACTTAGCAGAATGTATTAAAAGTGTTTTCATATATGATAGATCATGTATTTTGATCAATGAATAATATTTTATTTTATGAATGTACCACGGTTTACTATTCATCAGTTAAAGAATACCTTTTTTGCCTCTAAGTCTTGGAAATTATGAGTAAAACTGCTAAGCATTGTGTGCAAGTTTTGGTATGGATTTAAGTTTTCAACTTAGGACTTTATCAGGTATATATTTTGTGAAGATTCTTCTACTATTCTCTCACAGGGCTACAATAAAGGTGTTTTGCAAAGATTTTTCTACTACTCAGTGGCTTGTTTTGTCATTATCCTAAAAGTGACTCTTGAAGAATAGATGTACTTAATTTTAATTAAGTATAGTTTATATGTGTTTTTCTTTCACATGGTGCTTTTGCTTTTGATGTTGTTTCTAAGAAGAGTCATTGGCAAAACCAAGATCATCTAGACTTCTCCTATGCTTGTTTGTTTGTTTATAGAGAGGAAAGATAGAGAGAGAACAGTGGGAAGGGAAGAGGGAGAGGGAGAGAGAGACAGAGAAGCATACTCGCTGCTGAGCACAGAGTCCTATGTGGGGATCAATCCCAGGACCCTGAGATCATAACCTGAGCCAAAATTAAGAGCGACCCAGGCATCCCTTGAATTATTTAACTCACTGAGCCTCCCAGTCACCCCTTGACTTATTTTCAATAAATTATGAGACCTTGGTTAAATTTTTTGTTTTATTTTATTTTTATGGGGTAGTTTCTTTTTGTTTTTGTCTTTTTGACTATGGATGACCAATTGCTCCAGCACCATTCTTTTCTTTCTTTTTTTTTTATTTTTTTAAGGAATTTGAGTTTATGTTTTTCCTTATTATTTCTGTAGTTTTCTCTCTTTTTTAAAAAATGAGGCAGAATTGACATACAACCTCGTATTGGTTTCAGGTATACAACATAACAATTCAGTATTTGTGAGTATTGTGAAATGATTACCACGATAAGTCTAGTTAACATCCATTATCATATGTAGTTAGGGATTTTTTCTTGTGATGAGAACTTTTAAGATTATGCTCCTTGCATAATCTTAATTATGCAATGCTAAGGAGCATTAAGAAATGCTCCTTGCATTATGCTCCTTATCCTTTCAACTATGTGATATATGTACTCTGGTTTCACTTCAGATCATATAAATCTTTTGCCTTTTTCAACTATGTGATATAGGAATACAGTCTTCCTAGCTGTAGTTGCCATGCTGTATCTCATATCCCCATGACATTTACTTTATAACTGGAAGTGTGTTCCTTGTGACTCCCTTCACCCCGCCCTCCATTTTGTCCACCAACGCCAACACCCCTGCTTCTGACAACCACTTTGTGCAAAAAAGCAAAAGCTTTGCTTTTTTCTGTATTAGAATCTCTATATATGTATGTTCATATGGTATCTATCTTTCTCTATCAAACTTATTTCACTTACCATAATGCCCTCAAAGTCCATACTATCACAAATAGCAAGATTTCATTTATTTTTATGGCTGAATAATATTTCATTACAAGCACATTACATACACACACACACACCACACACACACACACACACACACATACACTACATTTCCTTATCTATTTACTCATTGAAGAACACTTAGCATGTTTTCACATTGGCTATTACAAATACTGCTACAACTGCAATAAACCTAAGGGTGTATGTATCTTTTCAAACTAGCATTTTCATTTTCTTCAGATGAAGACTCAGAAGTGGAATTGCTAGATCATATGGTAATTCTATTTTTAACTTTTTGAGGAACTTCCATACTGTTTTCCACAGTGGCTGCACCGATTTATCCTAGCAAAAATGAACAAGGGTTCTCTTCTCTGCACATCTTTACTAACAGTTTTTTTTCTTGTCTACTTTTTGATAACAGTCATTCTAACAGATGTGAGATGATATTTCACCATGACTTTGATTTGCCTTTTCCTGATGAATTGTGATGTTAAATATCTTTTCCTATATCTGTGGAACATTTGTATGTCTTTGGAAAATTTCTATTTAGATCCTCTGCTCATTTTTTAATCGATCATTTGTTTGTTTGCTACTGGGTTGTATGCATTTTTTAAAATTTTTAATATTAACCCTTTTTCAGATATATGATTTGCAAATATTTTCTCCCATTCTGTAAGTTGCCCTTTTCATTTTGTTGACAATTTCTTTTGCTGTACAAATATTTAATTTGATGTACTCCAACTTGTTTTTTTTTTTTTTTTTTTTTGCTTTTGGTGTCAAATTTAAAAAATTCAGGGCCCAGACAATTTTAAGTATCTTACTGTCTATGTTGTCTTCTAGGAGTTTTATGGTTTCAGGTCTTACAATCAAGTTTTTAACTCAGTTTGAATTATTTTGTGTGTGTAGTGTAAGATAGTGGTCGAGTTTCATTCTTTTGCATATTGATATCCAGTTTTCCCAACCCACTTATTGAAGAAACTGTCCTTTCCCCATTGAATATTTTTCATTGCTTTGTCATAAATTAATTGACCATATATGTGTGGATTTATTTATGGTCTCTCTATTCTATTCTATTAATTTATGTGTCTGTTTTTATGCCAATGCCACATTGTTTTGCTTACTATAGCTTTTTTATATAGTCTGAAATCATGCAGACAGGTTTGTCTTCTACAACGTTTTTTGGTATAATGGAGAGGATCGGCCTGCTCAGGTCCTGCTGTTGCCATTTCCGTGTGGAAGACTGGAACTGCAACCAGAAGTTGGGGAACAAAGAATGATAATTTTGTTTCCTGAGCTCTGGCGATCAAATTGCTGCAGGTTGGTTGGATCTGCTTTTGACATGAATGTCGGTCTTCTCTCCAGTTCAGTTGAGATGTATTTTTCCTAGTTCTCTAGCCAGATAAAACATACTCTTCTTTTTTCTTTCCTCTTTTATTTCTCTCTCTCTTTCTCTGTCTCTCTGTCACTCTCTCTCTGCTTGTTTATATCTGTTGGCATTTCTATGTTGTACAGTGTACTGCCACCCAATCTAGAAGTCATCCATGTATTTCTCTTTAAGTCTTGATGTCCCTAGCTAGTTCATCATTTTCTTTTCAAACTTCAGGATCTTATTATGGTCATGTTGGATTATTTTCAGTGAATTTAATTATATATAGAGGGGAGGAACGAGGAAAAAATGAATGTGTATTCATTCATTTTCTTAGAATCAAAAGTTGTTAATTTACTTTATATAAGCTCAGAGTAATAAAGGGTTATTTATTTTTCAAAGGAATTGATTCTTAACTGAGTACCATAAGAAAAACTAGTCAATAGGTCTTCATGCATCTTTACTTAGGGTTCACTTGGTTTAAAAAAAAAAAGTCTGGGCAAAACAAGGCATATAGGACTTAATAGGATAAGTTTTGAAGCATTTAATTTTATTTTTCTGTTCGAAGTTGCAGAATTTTAACAGGTGAAATCATTAATGATAGGAGCAGATTGCAAGCAACATACACATAAAAAAATGAGACAAACTCTGTGAATTGTGCTTGTTTCAAATGTGACCAAAAGTGAATAAACATAGATAAACATTGATTGTAGATGAACACAGAAATGAAATATATCTTTTTCATGGTAAAGAATTCACTCGTTCTACGGCAACCACTGGAATTTTGAGAAGGGGGGACTATAGGATTGAGTTTGTTTCAGTTTGTTTCTTCTTGTAAGTGTCATAATCCAGTTTGTATCATTTATACAAGAAGAGGGCTATCTTATACAAAATAGAAGGATCATAATATTTGGTGACATGCAGAGACTATGGAAGAAATAAAGAATATAACACAGAGAATTCAGAGACTAGAAAGTTGTTTTAATCAGTATATGCTATGATGCTCCTTTATTACCAATGGTACATTTCTGTGTTCATATTTCTCCCTATAATTAAACATAACATAAACAAGTATTTATTCTTGCCAGAGTTTAAGCATGAAGGAAGAGTGTATTTATTTAGGTAGAGTTCTGAGTACTGGCTTGGGTAACATTTTCAGTTTTATTTGTTGTCATTTTTGTCCTCTATTTATGTGGAGTCTTTCATTTTTTATTGGAGACTTTTTTCTTGAATTGTGAGCCAAGTTTTATTGTACTGGATATATTCTTTATTTCATTCAATTTCACTTCTTTATGTCTTTCATGTAGACCTCTTGGAAATTAGTAAAGAAATGCAACATACCCTAAGTCTTCTGAAGGACAGTGATAATTTGAACTTTAAAGAATATGAAAAGAAGATAAATAAGCACTGGCAAAATCTAATAAAACTTTCATTGATTACATTTAAATAAAAATCCTGTTTGTAATGCATGTTGAATTAAGCCAACTAAAATGTGATTCCTTCGGACAAGTGTAAAAATAAGTATTATTGGTAAACTCTCTACTATAAGATTTTAAATAAATATACTCATATTTTTTCAAATATATAGGTCCTTTTTCCCCCTAAGTGTAAGTATGCTATTTCATGCTCCTATTTTTGAAAGAATTTTATTACATTATTTTTACTGGATAAGTAATTAATAGCATTAACAATAATTTGGGACACTTCTGAAATCAACCTATTATATCTGTTAAGATTTTGGTTCAAAATGCTACATTTTGTATAAAATATCTATACCAAAATATAGTATATAGCTAAAGAAATTATTGACATGTTGTCTAATTTATGCCCTCAGAACTTCTTGCCCCCACTGTTGTGTGCTAGGCTTCTGTGGAGTTGCCAATAGGGGAATTTTATCATTCTTCCCAGCCAGAGGTTTAAAAGTCTCACCAAATCTGAAACTACTCACCTCTACTGAAGTCAACAATCTCTCCCCTTCTAGCTTATAAACCATCTGATTCAATCATTCTAGACATTTCACAAAAGCAGCTCTTGTTACTAAACATATGCAGAGATGTATGCAGGACTACATACCTTCCTTATAAGACTAAACCACAAGAGCTGATCATTACACAAGAATATAATGTTTTGACTGACATCATATTAGTCACCCAAAATATACCTTCAATCCTCTTACCTGCTCTATTTCCTAATATATTTCAACTCATTTTGGTCTGGATGTAAGCTCTGCTCTATCAGTCAATGCTTGCAGTCTTTTAATCTCCTATTTAAAAAAATATTGTGCAGCAAGTTACTAGATTTTTTGAGAATATAATACAATTGGATTGTTTATAAGTTTACTTATAAGTCTATCAAGACTATATTTTTGCTGTTTCTCATTTGAATTAGCTAGAGTCTACTAGACTAGATTGCTATACTGTGTAATGCATTTAATATTGTTTTGTGCAAGCATCAATTATGAAACTAAATTGCTTTTGGTTTTAACTTGGTTTTCAAACAACAGACTATCAATATGTAGATCATAAAATCATTATTATCCTTTGATTTTAGTTGTTTATAATATATTTATGATAATTAAATTTATAATACCCCAGTGATATCAAAGCAGACTTTGTTGAAAACAAAATTTAAATAAATATCTCGTAGGAAGAGAAAGTAACCAATTATATAAAGCAAATGAATCTACAAATGAAATGTATACTCCAAGGAATGCCCCATAGCATCTCCACAATAAAATAAGCAAATTGTATCCAAAATATATTTACATTAATTCTTGACCAAATGACTAAGAAAAATGAAAGTGGGAGGAAATATTTTATTCTTCCTTGTAAGCATACTCTTTGACATTGTTTCCAAAAACCAGGCTGAGATATATTCCATCATACCATGTTATTACTAATAGCTTTAAACCAATAAAATAATATTATTTCAAGATTTTGAGGATCAAATATAATTTATAAATGAGTAAAATTTATTATTAATAAGAACAAACTTACAGTAAGTTAACCTTTAAGGCATATCTTATCACATAGTTATTAATTATCCATTAACTCACAACAAATTATCTCATAACTTTATGGCTTAAAACAATATACATTTATCTTAAAGATTCTGTAGACCCACAAACTGAGCATAGATAGATGTTCTTAACTCAGAGTCTTTAGCATTCATCAAGAGAGAAAAAGAGAGGGAGAGACATAGAAACAGATACAGAAACAGGGACAGAGAGGGGGCAAACAAGGTGAGGGTTGCACTTTTTTTGTAATCTAATCTCAAAGGTGGCATTCGATCACTTTTGCCATATTTAGTTCCTTAGAAGAGAGATGGGAGATTAGCTCATAGTCTAGAAGAAGGAAATACACAAGGATGTGAATACCAGGAGGCAGAGATCAACCGGGCCGGTCACAGATGTCATCTACGGCAACTTATTTGTATATTTACATATGCATAATTGTGTCTACCATTAAAAGTAAACATTGAAAATCTCTCCCTAAAGCCACATGTATTTAATTGTTTTATATATAGAAAATAATTTCTCAGAATGGATATGGTTTCATTTCACAGAAAAACAAAATATGTGGACAAAGTGATCACCTAATAAATGCTAGTTAAAGTTCAATTAATGCAATCTCAGCTCATATCTAAGCTAACCCAAATCTTTTTCAGAAATTTACCTAAGTGGCAAAATGGTGCTCCTTTTCTCTGCATGCTTTACCAAAGCTGACTTGACTTTCATAGTCAACTAGGGAAAAACTAACACCACAAGTAATTGCTGCCTGTGACTTATTCTTTAATAAAAGGATCCTATTGCCACACTTGAAAATTTCTTGAAAAGTTTCTAATTATGCTATTTTTCCACCTGTGTTGCCATTTAGGCTTTCTTAAGGGCAAGAAAAACTTCGTAGTGCCTACTGTGCATATTTAAATGCTCCTATTAACTTACTAAAATGGGACGCACACCCAAGAATACACTAAATATTGACATTTGAATCTGTATTGTGTCAGTAATGTTGGAATATCTTTACTGGATATTCTACATGTTTGTCTGGAATTCTACCCATATTAAGAAAAAAAAACACTAAATTAAAAGAAGATATTAGTTAAGTAGAATTTAATACTAACCAGAGATCAATGCGTGCTGTCTAAATAATATTAAAACTCTACAGAGCCTCAAAATTAAAAATAAAAGAAATAACAAATATCCCCACCTTCTCTATAAGCGACCCAGACATATATTCCGTGGAGATGACAGGATAAGCACATGTCTATGGCTCCTCCCTTTCATAACTTCCTCTCTCCAATAACAGCTGTGAAAGCATGTTGACAGGTTCTAGATGATGCATTCAATCTGAATCTTCATTGGTGAGAGCTGTTGACAAATCCAAGAGTTCTACACAAGCTAGCGTTCAACTGATAGTGTGAAATATTTTCAGACTTTACAGTTGGTAACAATCATTATGCTTATTTAAGGAAATGCTTTGAGTCTATTTAACAATGTGTCAAGTGAATTAGAAAAAGAACCCACAATTAGGGTAAAAAATGACAACGCAAAATAGAAAGAACATTCAATCTTGAAATATATAAGTAGATGGATGATAATATAACTGAAAATGAATAATGTACATAGTTAACTTCTTAGTAAAGCTGTAAGGATAGACAAATTAAATAAAATAAAAACAAATGTTAACCTGGATCTAAAATTGCTAATAGAAATCAAACTAAGCCAGGAAGAGTTTGGGAGAAGAAAATAATTTCTGAATAATTTCTTAATAGCAGCCAAACGTGGGATGCCGGGGTGGCTCAGCGGTTGAGTGTCCGCCTTTGGCTCAGGGTGTGATCCTGGAGTCCCGAGATCAAGTCCCACATTGGGCTCCCTTCATGGAGCCTGCCTCTCTTCTGCCTGTGTCTCTGCCTCTCTCTTTCTGTGTCTTTCATGAATAAATAAATAAAATCTTTAAAAAATAATAAATAAAAATTATTTAAAAATTAGCAACCAAACCTATATTAGTGGAAGCAAGGAATACCATAGATAAGGAGAAAATCATAAAACTAACTTAAAAGTTATTATCTACAAAGTACTGCACTTAAGCTAATATTTGAATTGTCAGCAGCAATGATAGAAAACAGTATGGTAAAATAATATTAAGTGAGAAAAAATAAGTTTCAACTTACATTTATGTATTTATTTTTTACCATTCAATTATTGTTTTTCCTTCCAAACAAATTTCCATCCAACAAAAAGTACATATTACAAATAAACCTTTATTAAAGAAACTCCTAAAAGATATTTCAGGGAGATGTTTGAAATCCAAAAGAAATGATAATATAAGTAAGAAGGTTTGATATGCAAAAAAAAAAAAAAAAACAAAAACAAAACAACAAAAAAAACCAAGCAAAGTGTAAAACAAATTGGTTGTTTAAAATAAAAATGCACTTTAAAAATTTGAATAATTAGTAATCAATAAAAACGTTGATCATCTTCAGTTTCTTTTATCAATGTTTAATAGTTTTCATAGCTCAGGTCTTTCACCTCTTTGGTTAAGTCCATTCCTAGGTATTTGATTCTTTTTGGTGCTGTTGTAAATGGAATTGTTTTCATAGTTTCTTTTTCTGCTATTTTGCTATTAGTGTATAGAAATGCTACTGATTGGGGATCCTGGGTGACTCAACAAGTTGAGCTACAGACTCTTGATTTTGGCTGGGTCATGATCTCAGGGTCATAAGATCAAGCCCCATGTCAGGCTCTGTGCTCAGCAGGGACTCTGCTCAAGATTCTCTCTCTCTCTCTCTCTCTCTCTCTCTCTCTCTTTCTCTGTCCCTCCCCCATCCACCCCCTATCCACCCTTGGGTGCACATGTGCTTTCTCTCATACATAAATATTTTTTTTAAAAAAGGAAATGCTACTTGTTTCTGGATATTAATTTTGTATCCTACAACATCACTAAATTCATTCATTATTTCTAGTAGTTTTTTTGGTGGACTCTTTAGGGTTTTTCATTTACAGTGTCATGTCATTTGCAAATAGTGATAGTTTAACTTCTTCCATACCAATATATATAACTCTAATTTCTTTTTTCTTGCAACAACATAAATGGATCTAAAGAGTGTAATAAATGGGACTGAGAAAGATAAACACCATATGATTTCACTGTTGTGTGGAATCGAAAAGGGAAAAAAAAGAAAAAATCAAATGAATAAAGAAATAAAAAGCAGAATCAGACCTGTAGATATAGAGAACAAACTGGTGGTTCCCAGATGGGTTAGGGGTGAGAGATGGGAAAATGGGTGAAGATGAGAAGGAGATACAGGTTTCCAGCTATGGATAAGTTATGGGAATAAAAGGCACAGCATAGGGAATAAAGTTAATGATACTGTAAGTATTTTATGGTGACAGATGGTAGCTACACCTGTGGTGAGCCCAGTATAATGTGCAAACTTGTCAAATCACTATGTCGTACAATTGAAACTAATGTAATATTTTGTAGAAACTTCACTCAAATTAAAAAAAAAAAAAACTAAAAAAACAAAAGCAAGATCTCCTGGATGGCTCAGTTGTTAAGCGTTGGACTCTTGATCTCAGCTCAGGTCTAGATCTCAAGATTGTGGCTTGTGGCCCCATCACTTCAAATTCAATGCCAACGTTTTCAAATTTCTCTGTTCTTTGTATTCACATCACGATTTCCTCTGAATCTAGTCAAATCATTCTTGCCTTCCTTCCTATAAGGATCCATATAATTATATTTATGGTTCTTACAGATAATCTGGAATAATATCCCCATCTCAATATCCTTATATTTATTGCATCTGCAAACTTCTTTGTTTTGTTTCTGTTAACTTTTGTTTTGTTTTCCATACAAAGCACTATTCATACTTTCCACCTATTTGGACAGATACTTTTAGAGGATGTTGGAAGCATTTTTCAGAGTAACACAGTATCATTATTTATGAAAAATTAATGCACTTAAAATATAAACAGTCCAAACTTGTTTACAAATGATTAGGTAACTTCAAAATATATAAAAGTGTATTTGACAGAATTACAAAAAGACGAAAAATTCCCATCAGAAATCTTTATTTTAATACATTGCTCTCAGTAACTGATGACCTATAATTCAAAACAAATAAGAAAGTATATATAAGTTTTAATAGCATAATTAACATTCCTGATTTTATAAAGCTTATGGAGATAAACAGTAGGAAAGTAAACAATATCTTTAAAAAGAAGATGGAATATTAACCCAGACTTACCATGCACCATGCATAAACCAAAGACCACATCTTCTATCCATAATAAATTAAAGTAAGATAAAATAACAAAAAACTTTAAAATTCTGTAGATATTGAAAAATATTTTATTAATAAAATGTGTTAAATTGTTTAAAAATATTTAATTTGGTTAATAAATATACCACATTGCAATCCTTGTTGCAATTACAAGAACACAACAGATTTTTGTTTCCTTATATTATTTTACTTTTCTAAGATTTATTAAAATATTTATATATAGTAAAGCAGTATATAGCTCTATGAGTTTTGACAAATGTATGTAATCACATAATAACCCCCAAAATCAAGATATAGAATATCCCCAGCATTCCAAAATGTCCACTCTGCCTCCTGCAGTCAAGCACTTCCCCCCAACCTCAGCCATTGATTTATTTTCTGTCTCTATAATTTTGCTTTTTAGATCTATTTTATTCTTTCGGTGATTCTGAACTCTACACTGAAATCATCTAAATGCATGTTTCATTTATTAGATCCAGTTTACTATTTACAATTTAGTCTGTAACTGTAATAATAATTTGCATGTTTATTAAAAAATTACTGAAATGGGAGATATTTATAATCTACATTTGAGTTGGAAATATTATCTTGTGACTTACATTAACTCCTATTTATTAACATTTTATTCACTGTGCTATTTTTGTACCTTTCCATGATCATTAATCAATACTTATTCACTCAACAAATCTATGCACAGCTCTTAGGGACATGAATACCTTGGTATGCAAAGGAAATAGCCCTCATATAATTAACAGGTTTGTGGGAGGGGCTGATATAATCTTTAAAATAAAATAGAAATGAATGCATCAAATGAGATGTACAGAGTTCTTTGAATGTGTACACATGGGAAGCAAGATTAATATTGTTGACCATTGTTGCTTATTCATTCTGCCTGGGTTTTGATTAGCTATTTGCCTCTGTGAGTTGGTTTTTATTAAACTTAAAAAAATTTCTAGCCTTTTTCTTTTTCTCCCAAATTTTCCTGCACATACTCTCCTGGGAATCCAATTATATGTATATTAGACTGTTTGATACTCCCCTTTGAATTCTTCATGCTTATTGCTCACCTCCTTTTAATCCCTGTGCTCTTAGCTTCATTATGGTTGTTGAGAAGAAACCCTTCTTGCATCTGAGGTATTTGGTATGATTTAGGGAACATACCTGGGAATTTGCTTTTTTCAGCAAGTCACAAACGACTTTGTAAGTTATCAAAAACTCTGAAATAATCCTTCTTAAATTTCCACTACTCATAACAAATTCTGTTTTCTGGATCTGAAATTTGACCCATAAATGAAAATGACTGAACAGTAATTGTGTGTATGTGTGTGTGCGTGTGTGTGTGTGTGAGAGAGAGAGAGAGGGAGAGAAAGAGAGAGAGAGAGAGAGAATATGAGTGACTATTCTGGTTATCTGAATTTTTAAAATTTTTTAAATTATTTTTTAAAATAAACTTATTTTTTATCGGTGTTCAATTTGCCAACATACAGAATAACACCCAGTGCTCATCCCGTCAAGTGCCCCCCTCAGTGCCCGTCACCCATTCTCCCCCACCCCCCGCCCTCCTCCCCTTCCACCACCCCTAGTTCGTTTCCCAGAGTTAGGAGTCTTTATGTTCTGTCTCCCTCTCTGATATTTCCCACACATTTCTTCTCCCTTCCCTTCTATTCCCTTTCACTATTATTTATATTCCCCAAATGAATGAGAACATATAATGTTTGTCCTTCTCCGATTGACTTATTTCACTCAGCATAATACCCTCCAGTTCCATCCACGTTGAAGCAAATGGTGGGTATTTGTCATTTCTAATAGTTGAGTAATATTCCATTGTATACATAAACCACATCTTCTTTATCCATTCATCTTTCGATGGACACTGAGGCTCCTTCCACAGTTTGGCTATTGTGGATATTGGTGCTAGAAACATCGGGGTGCAGGTGTCCCAGCGTTTCATTGCATCTGTATCTTTGGGGTAAATCCCCAACAGTGCAATTGCTGGGTTGTAGGGCAGGTCTATTTTTAACTCTTTGAGGAACCTCCACACAGTTTTCCAGAGCGGCTGCACCATTTCACATTCCCAACAGTGTAAGAGGGTTCCCTTTTCTCTGCATTCTCCCCAACATTTGTGGTTTCCTGCCTTGTTAATTTTCCCCATTCTCGAAAACCTCCCAAGACACAAAAGTCCAGGGCCAGATGGCTTCCCAGGGGAATTCTATCAGACGTTTAAAGAAGAAATCATACCTATTCTACTAAAGCCGTTTGGAAAGATAGAAAGAGATGGAGTACTTCCAAATTCGTTCTATGAGGCCAGCATCACCTTAATTCCAAAACCAGACAAAGACCCCACCAAAAAGAAGAATTACAGACCAATATCCCTGGTGAACATGGATGCAAAAATTCTCAACAAGATACTAGCCAATAGGATCCAACAGTACATTAAGAAAATTATTCACCATGACCAAGTAGGATTTATCCCCGGGACACAAGCATGGTTCAACACTCGTAAAACAATCAATGTGATTCATCATATCAGCAAGAGAAAAACCAAGAACCATATGATCCTCTCATTAGATGCAGAGAAGGCATTTGACAAAATACAGCATCCATTCCTGATCAAAACTCTTCAGAGTGTAGGGATAGAGGGAACATTCCTCAACATCTTAAAAGCCAATTACAAAAAGCCCACAGCAAATATCATTCTCAATGGGGAAGCACTGGGAGCCTTTCCCCTAAGATCAGGAACTAGACAGGGATTCCACTCTCACCACTGCTATTCAACATAGTACTGGAAGTCCTAGCCTCAGCAATCAGACAACAAAAAGGCATTAAAGGCATTCAAATTGGCAAAGAAGAAGTCAAATTCTCCCTCTTCGCTGGTTATATGACTTTTGACTTAAATACAAAATGTTTTAATGAAATAAAGAAATATTTTGTAAGTTATATGTTTAAAATATGTTCCTTTTTAAAAAGTTGGTGATGTTCATAGTGATCATTTGTAAGACCCAATTAGACATCATAGTATCCATTAATTAATATTAGTGAACATAATTTCTATATGCTCTCAGAAAGGAACCATCAAAACTGAAACAATAGTGTGCTAAAATTTATAAAAATCAAGGATCCCTGGGTGGCACAGCGGTTTGGCGCCTGCCTTTGGCCCAGGGCGCGATCCTGGAGACCCGGGATCGAATCCCACATCGGGCTCCCGGTGCATGGAGCCTGCTTCTCCCTCTGCCTGTGTCTCTGCCTCTCTCTCTCTCTCTCTCTCTGTGTGACTATAATGAATAAATAAATAAAATCTTTAAAAAAAATCAATTCCTTTAAAAATTATGCCTATAAAGAAAACATCTTACTTTGAAAGTTAAATATCAATTTTATCAGATTGGATTCTATTTTAAACTCTTCCTAGTTAAAAAGAATCTAGGTGATAATTCATTAAGAATCAGACAAATGTGCAATCTCAAACTTTAAAGTATTTTTAAAACTTTCATTTAGCAATATTTGGTATAATGGCAACATTGTCTTCATTTTGAAGTGTCTCACTCTTCTCAATAGATACATGATAGATAAGTTTATGAGTAGACAGATGATGATGATAAATGAAATATTAGATAGATTGATAGATTAGATAGATGATAATAGATACATAAATAGATCATTACGTGGAGCATGGTACAATATTAAAATTGGAGAGAATACTGAATTTATTACACAGTTATGTAATATTCAGTGTGTTTGTTTTCTGCAGCATTGGTGATGGAGTTAGAGAGAGAGAAATCATATAGTCTTTAGCATCACTAAACACTGGGACCACTCCACACACATAAGTATAAAATAAAGATTTTTTTAAGTGCTGAATCACTGAATTCTACTCCAGAAACCAAAATGCACTCTATGATAACTAAGTAAAATTTACATTAATAAAGGTTTTTTTAGGGTGCCTGGGTGGCTCAGTTAAGCATCTGCCTTCAGTTCAGGTCATGATCCCTGGGATTGAGTCCTGGGATTGAGCCCACTATCAGGCTCCCTGCTCCATGGGGAGCCTGCTTCTCCCACTCCCTCTGCCTGCTGCTCCCTCTGCTTGTGCACACTCTCTATCTCATTGTCAAATAAAAAAAAAAAATAAGATTTTTTAAAAAAGTGTATCTAATTTATGCATATGTGTTTTTAAAAATATTTTATTTATTTATTCATAAGAGACACATAGAGAGAGAGAGAGGCAGTGACACAGGCAGAGGGAGGAGAAACAGGCTCCATACAGGGAACCCAATGTGGGACTCGATCCCAGGACTCTGGGATCACAATCAGAGCCAAAGGCAGATGCTCAACATCCCTATGCATATGTTCTTGAACAGAGTAATCTTGAATATATGGGTATTCTCTATATAGCAATTAAGTAATATTGAAGAATAAGAATAACACAAATAGTTTTATTTTTGTAGAATATGATAGCCTTTGAAACAATTTAAAATGATCAATATTGATTTATACAAGTTACCTTGCTTTGTCACTCTTAGATAATAAGAAAGTTATGCATCAGAAATTCTCCAATACAAACAAAAAACACAGTTTTCACAATGAGAATCAGTGAAACCCCAACTTTCTGACCTACCTACTGGCTGTATGAAAGGTTCAAGTGAGGTAAACAAGGAATAGTCTAAATGGGCTAATTAATATCAAGTCCTGCAAGAGGAAGCCTCAACAGTGCATTTACTCCCAAGAATAGGTCTAGGGAAAAAAGGAGGAGGACACATTTCTGCAACTAATTCTTCCTTTTCTTTTTGTTTATTGTTTCAATAAATAAGCCTAATTGCTATATATGCACATCTTCAGCAAGTGATCTCAGGTTTTCATTTTGGAACTATCATGTTTTCTTTATTTCTTATTCTGGCATTTTAAACTTTAATATACAATCAATATACCTTAAAATTCTTTTTTTAAGATTTAGTTAGTTGAGAGAGTAGAGGGGGGATCAGAGAGAAAGGGAAGCAGACTCCCCATTGAGCACAGAGCCTCATGTGGGGCTTGATTCCAGGACCCTGAGATCATGACCTGAGCCAAAACCAAGAATGAAAGGCTTAACTGACTGAGCCACCCGGAAGTCCAATATACCTTAAAATTCTTAATGATCCTTGCTGAAATGTGGGCCAAGAAGAAGAGATGGCTCCATTTTAGATTTTTTTTTTGCATTTTTGAATTTTTTTACATTAAAATAACAAAAAGCATGTACTATGTTCATTATTAAAATAAAATCTTAACATATTTAACATTCACCATTGATACAATTAAGTTTATATACATAAAATTTGTTATATTTTAACAATAAGCATGAATTTATATCTCAGTTTATAATTTATTATTCATGGAGTGACTTTTGATTAAACAGTTTGAATCAATTTCTAAATCTCCTGTGAAATTATTGTCTTAAATATATCTAGACTCCTCAAGATAAGTATTTTTTTCCCCAAGCTATTACTCAAATTCCAGCTAGTTGGGATACAGTGAAATAATAGTTTCCAGTGTAGAATTTAGTGATTCATCCTTTACATCCAACACTCAGTGCTCACAAGTGCCCTCCTTAATATCCATCACCTGTTAACCCATCCTCTCCATCTCTCCTGCAGTAACCATCAGTTTGTTTTTTACAATTAAAAGGCTGTTTCAAGACAAGTATTTTAATCGTAGCTATGTAATATAAATATATACCAATGGGCATTTTACAATCCTCAGCACAGTGACTGACCAAACCTATCATTTTATGATCCAAGTTTTATTTTTTCCAATACATTTCAGAAAAAAACAAAAACAAAAACAAAACAAAACAAAACCTCTCATAATCTCTGGGTCATTTTATTACATTACACATTGCATCAGTTAGGTGGTAGCATTAGTCAACAAAACAATTGATTCTAGATTTTCTGAAAAGAGAGCTTTTAATAGAGAACTAGTTAAAAATTGTTGGGATAACTAAGTGGATACAAAGGAAATGAAATCACCCAAAGCTTAGTAAGAACAGGAAAATCTAATCTCCTTCCTTCTATCGAGCACCTCATTTGTTGCTGCTTCTAAGATCATGTGGAATGCCATATATATTAAGGTCACCAAGGCTGGAACTTGGAAAAAGGTGCTTCTAGGACTGAGACTACCACAGAGGAAACATCACTTGAATGAGGAAGGAACCCATGGGGACACACTAATATCTGGCACAGGAAAACTAAGCTGGGAATACTAGAACTGACCAGAATCTCCCAGACTCAATTGTCATCTGATGACATTTGGCAGATATTGCCACACAATACAGTGAAACAGAGAGAGCACTATTCCCCCCTCCTTCTAACTTGCATCACTCCAAGATTACCTCCCTTTGACAAAGCTAACCAGAAGCCAACAGGCAGGAGGCTGTGAATAGATTATTAAGAGTATTATGTAACACTTAAAAGAAGAATGGAAATGGGGTCTCTGAGTTCCCAACCATAAGAAATAGCTGCTCAAACATTACACAAAACATTTGGAGAACGTGGTGTTTTCATGACAACATCACAGACTAGAATTCTAACTGTATACTTTTCCATTTGCTGTTGTTATATAAATCCAAGGCACATAATACCATTAGTTTTTTGAAGATATAATTTGATTGCTGGCTTGTTATTATACTGTTCTTAAAAACGATGTGATTCTGAGAGCTATTGCAATGTATTTTCATTGAAAAATATTTATATATTGATGGGAAATTAGGAAAAAAAGCTTTCACAAACATTCTATGAAATGCTACTTCATAATCTATAAAATCCTGTTCTATATGATGCTTTGTGACAGGATCTATAAAGACAGGCTTTTAACTTTGATGTTTCAAGCTATTACTACCAAAGAAGAATGTAGTAACATTTACAGTAACAGATATTTTATTCTATTTTAGTTGCTCATGAAAAAAAAAATGTGTCATTCTTTAAATTATTGATAAAAATAATATTGGATATTGTGTATTAATTTATTTAGTTTTGCATTCTTAGACAAGGAGTACCAAAATACCAGTTGAAATTGAGCAATATAAATAAAAAAACTAAACCATAAATTCACTTTAATCTTTATTTATTAACTGGAGGAAATGTTCATGTAAATATATCTTACAGGAATATTGTTTTCAATAAATGTTGGTTACATATAGAACATGAGTACTTTGACAGCCAATGCCTCAGAAGAATGTTTGCTTGGAGAATGTTTAATGATGCTGCACAATAGGGAACCCTTTTTTCAAATATGACTACAAGCAGGAGGTAACTTTCCACCTACCGATTTTCTAATGTTCTCCTCATTGTTCAACATACAAAACATAGACACAGCAAGTAAGACTAGAAAGAGCCAGAAGGCAGTAGCATCATGAGGCTATGGTTGTTAACCAGTAACATGGGAAGTCAGAATTTCAGAGTGCATGCTGAAGAGAACAATTTCATATAGACATCAATCTGTGAAAATATTGAGCATGAAGATTCTGTTTGGGATCATAACAAAATATCAGTAACTTCCAGTAATTAATAAAATGTGCCAGGCAAAGAGGCACCGAAGAAGTATCACTCAAAAGCCCAAGACTTCACAGTATGAGTATTTTTCTTCTGGGTCACTCGTTAAATACTAGCTCATGTTCCTTACTACTGGATCATAGAAGAAAATACAATTTTTTAAAAAAAGATTATTTGTTTGTTTGTTTCTTTGTTTATGAGAGAGACAGAGTGCAACTGGAAGGAGGGGCAAAGGGAGAAAATGAGGGGAAGCAGACTCCGATGAGCACAGAACCCCAAGCCCAGTTTCACTCCATGACTCAGAGATCATGACCTGAGTCAAAACCAAGAGCCAAAACTAGGTTGGAGCTTCTCTGACAGAGCCACCCAGGCACCCCGGGAGATACATATTTCTATCAGAAGCCTTTGCTTTTTCATTATATGAACTGATAAAAGTGTATTCACAGTTCTCACAAATGCTGTTATTAGCTAATCATTCCAAATGAAATAATCTTTTAGCTTTCTTACATATGCAGATCTATATTGGCTCTGATATTGGTCTTAACTTGAGCTTATTTCTATATAAATCTGCCCAATATATAAATTAAATGTTTACCTTGATTTTTTACAGGTATCTACATTTGTAGAGCTTCATGGCAAATGATGAAAACAAAGTAGTTTTATTTAACCAAAGCTTTATTATTAATGCTTACATTATTCAAGTATCTGCTGTGTTTTGTATCAATGATATTTTCTTATGATAAAAAATAGGGGGTAAAAATTCAACATGTACTAACAGAGAAGAGAGATTACAGATGATTTTAAATTAATGTCATTAACAAATATGGTTGCCCTAATCATACCTGAGTCCTTGAATGAGGTCATGACAGTATGTATCCCAGGTTAAATCAGATTTGGTTAGAAAACATGAGTGAGAAATTAACTTTGATTGTTTTAAGCTACTGAGAGTCCAGGACTGTTTGTCACCCCAGCTTCAATTTACTTATTCATAATAATAAATCCAGTATTATATTCTTTGCAAAAAATGGACTAAAATACCAATTTTTTTTATGAAATTTATTGTGGAGATAGGGTAAAACATACCAGGAAACAGAAGCAAAAACAGTAAAAATGGAGGTGATAAAGTCAGGAAAATGGAAGTTCAAAGATGACCCTCTAAGGGTTATTATTGTTATTTTTATTTTTCTGAATTCTATAAAGTAATCTTAAATTTCATCTGAAAGAACTAGTCTTTTAGAGTAATCAAGAAAAGAGTGTTAAAGAATAACAATGATGGGGAGCTATCCCTTCAAAGGAACATACTATGGACTCACGGTGATTAAATCGATATAATACTTGAATAGGAATAGACAGGAAATTAAAAATATACTAGATACTATTACATAGGAGAGTAATTAAAATATGATATGTTGAAATATATTATTTAATGTTCTAGCATATCTTAGTATCCATTTGAGTATTTAAAAAGAGAAACAGTCATCTCATAGTACTGAATAAAATTCAAATAGGATTAGTCTTAAAAAATCAATATGCATACCTTAAAGAATATGAATAATAACATATATATATATATATATATATATATTCTAGAAGTAGAGGATACATACCTAATCTGAATTTTAAACTCAGGAATTCTAAAAGAAAATGCATTTTTTTACAAATAGGTATCAAAGATTCCATACATAATTATAAAAATTAATAAAATATTATTTGGCAGATTTTAATAAAACATATTTCTGATAGGCAAGGATCTTTTATAATAGGCAAACATGAAAAGAAATTACATTTTGTAGAAAAATGACTAAAGAGTAACTGGGTGGTTCAGTGGTTGAGCATCTGACTTTGGCTCAGGGAGTGATCCCAGGGTCCTGGGATCGAGTCCCACATCAGTCTTTGCACAGGGAGTCTGCTTATCCCTCTGCTTATGTCTCTGCCTCTCTCTGTGTCTCTCATGAATAAATAGATAAAATCTTAAAAAAAGAAAAATGACTAAAACTTATGGTATATAAAAAGCATGTAGAATATAGTAGACATTACAAATTAAAACAAAGCATTAATTCACAGTATGTAGGGATTTTCATCTTATGCTGTTGTATGAGAATAAAGAAATTCAAGATCATTCAAAGTATGAATGATCTGTTATTTTTTTAAATAAATCATAACAAAAATTTCTCTCCTATATACTTATGCTTGTATACCTATTTATGTTTATGTATCTACAGATTTATTTGAACATAAAAATAAAATTCCAAAAGATATACATTATGTTGTTAGAACAGATGAAATGAGGGTGCCTGAGTGTCTTAGTTGGTTGAGCAAGTGGGTCTTGATTTTGGGCCAGGTCATGATATCAGGGTCTTGGGATCTAGCCCATTTGGGGCTCCGCATACAGTGAGGAGTCTGTTTGAGGATTCTCTATTCCTCTCCCTTGCTCCTCCCCCTACTTGTGCTCTCTCTCTTTCTCTCTAAAATAAATAAATACATCTTTAAAAAGAAAAGAATAGGTGAAATGTTGTGAAATTGAATGCTAATGAGAATGGAGAGGGGCCAAGAGGAAAAGGATAGTGGGGATATGGAAATAAAAAAATAAATAAATCATTAAAAAGTAAAAAACTGGGACACCTGTGTGGCTCAGCAGCTGAGCGTCTGCCTTTGGCTCAGGGCATGATCCTGGAGTTCTGGGATCGAGTCCCACATCAGGCTCTCTGCATGGAGCCTGCTTCTCCCCCTGCCTGTGTCTCTGCTTCTCTGTGTCTCTCATGAATAAATAAATAAAATGTTTTTTTAAAAGTAACTGTTTTAAAGTAAGAATACAATTGTGTATTTGTATTTGTATAAATACAAATGTGTTTATAGAAAAATTATGTACGTATATGTAATTATGTAAATAATTGTAATTATGTAAAACTAATTACAATTTAGGTAACTGAAAAAAAATACAAGGAGGTTAGGTATTATGAGATACATACACATTCACACTGTTGTGTGATCTGTTTAACTTTGACAAAAATTGAGGTTTGGATGGACAATGCGTGGTGATCGTGCTACCAAAATCATTTCTCCACGGTCCCTTGGAGGTATTCTCTTCCAGACTAGTGCCCTTGCCTGATGAAGTCAGATGAAGCCAGAATCTTTCTCTACATAAAGCTTCAGGTAGCCATTAACAATCTACAGCTGTCATCCCTTCAGGCTTTCTGGATCAAAGCAACTCTGCCCCATATGCCTCCATTCTCTATAGTCATCTGGCATGGTGAAAGTCAAAAGATAAATTGAGGCAAAACTTAATTTTACATCATAAATCTATTATATTTATAATTATTACATTTTAATAAAAATGGTATGTCTAACCTTGGAAGAAATAACCCTCTTCCCTATATTTTGCTCCTAAGGTCTTGTGCCATTACAGTCTGCCTTAAAGATATAAAAGTTAATTATTTTGCATACAATATATGCTTATTTACGGCCATTAGTTAGGAACACATTGTGAATACTCAGTGGGATTCTCATATTTAAGTAGAGATCTACAGCACTTCCTCTCTCCTGATGTTATTTATGTTACTCATCACATCATCTTTTTCCCTCCTAATAGGCCTATCTGTCTTGTAGCCATTCTACAAAATTCAGTATATGATCATTACAGCACTTGATTAAAAGTATAGAAACCTCCATTAATCCTACTGAGCCCTATAGAACCATGCAGTGTTCTACATCATTAGAGTTTAGGTCACAATCTCAAATTTTTATGACTCAAGGTAAACTCCAAGCTGTGAGAACCTGATGTGAGCAAGATAGTAAAAATTGAAACAGCAATATAACAAGGAACATTAAAAGCATTAATGAACAAACATAACCATAGAAACTTTTAAGAACCAGAAATAGATCTCCATAAAACAAAATGAAGAACCATTACAGTTAAAGACAAGAATTTCCAGTGGAGCTAGAATAATATAAGTACCAGTAAGCTTCTCTTTAGAAAGATTATTTGAGACTTTTTTTGGGGGGATTTAATAACCTCTTGACAAAAAGAACTATTTCATTTAGTACCTCTGAAGGTATGAAGGAGTTTTGTCGTCATTTGTTTAAATGTCAATATATTTCATTTTTGAATATGGCTATCTACGTACATGTGAAATATTTAATATAACATTTTAATATTTGAGTAAGTTGATAGATCAAATATATAACTGCATTTTTGACTTCTGACTTGATATTTTTTCCAACTATAATGCAAATCATATAAACAGCATGCAAAGCAAGCAAATACCTAATTATAATCTTACAGCACTAATTAAGCCTTGATTTGCTAAACCTAAATTGGAACACAAATAAAATTCAGAAGTTCCAGAGAACTGGGCACCTCTAAAACTAGTATTAAAAAAGAAAAATGAAGAAACTAATTAGCCAGTATGACTTATTGAAAAGCTGTTAATTCAAGAGTTTTGTTATAAGTAAGTTGACCCAGGACAATTTTTCTTTATTTTTTGAAATAATTATTTATTGGTGAAAATGTGGTTTTATCAAATTGGTTAAGTTTATTTCCTCTAGAATATATTTTTATTTTTTTTAATTTTTAAAAAGATTTGCTTTATTTATTTGACAGAGAGAGTGAGAACAAACAAGGGGAGCAGCAGGGAGGGAGAGAGGGAGAAGCAAACTCCCCACTGAGCAGTGAGCTCCATGTGATGCACGGCTCCATCCCAGGACCCTTAGGATCATGGCCTGAGCTGAAGGCAGATGCTTAACCAACTGAGCCACCCAGGTGGCCCGACAGCTTTCAATTGACTTTTTTTTTTATGCAAAAGATATTAGAAGGCTTATTTAGAGTATTATTTTAAAACTTTGTAGAACATTTAGATTTGCTTTTAAAAGTTGATCATCTTAAGAATCATAGATCCTAATGTTTCCTAATTCAATTGATATCAGGCAAGAAAGAGAGTATGTACTACATTCTGCTAAAATACATATAAATATATACTTTATTCAACATTATCTTTATTATAAAAATAGTTGTGATTCTGGTATTTTATATATATATATATATATATATATATATATATATATATATATGAAAATATTTGTAAACTTTGACCACAGAGCTTCTATTTGATTGCTAGATATCACAGTTTAGATGGTTTTAAATATTTATATTTAAAAATAGTTTCTAGAATAGATTTTATTTTAATTTAGTAAGAGTATTTTTTATATCATGATGCTGTGTTTCACTGAAATTTGTATTCAAATTACAATTACAAGCATAAATAGTTCATCTTCATTTTTTTAAATTTAGAATTTACTACAATAGTCATTTGATCTATTAAGGAAGTTATCCTGATGTTTCTTCAGGAGATTAGCCTCTTATGATTTCCATATTGTTGGTAAAACTAGTATGCCCAGAGATCGGATGCCAAATGAATAGTTTGTGCAAGTTACACAATCAACTCTCTAACTTAAAAAAGGCAGACACTCAATGCTCACGTTTTCATTCGCACACAATTTATGTGGATTTTTTTGAGCTCCCAGCTGTGAAAATGTCTCATTTTAAAATTAAAAAGAGAATCTCACAAAATGATAAAAATACAGTGCTATAAATCTATGTGATGCCAAAAAATTATATCACTAGCATAACATGGGTATCCAGACCACTCTACGCAATCTAGGCTAAGACAATTCAGCTTTTATTTCCCACACATGTTTTCTATTTGCTGAACCTGTAATCTTACTTATTTTCCCCCAACTTCTCTATCTGCTGGCCTGGCTTTGTAAATGGTATGGGTTGTCCTGTGACATGAGCTGTAAGACACAATGGCCGATATAGCAGGTGGCTGTCACACAGAGCAGCATTAAATGCTTCCTTGAAAGGGACGTATTTATTATGTCACATCTCAAAGACTAGAATTAACTACATGCTGAAGTGAAAATGCTGTTCACAGAATGTGCATCTCATTCACTGCTCAAGAAGAGTGTGACGAAGCTGAAGTACAAAGTGGAGACTTAACAAGCTCATTCTAGCTTTATTCATGAAAGTAAAAATAACGACAGAGAAAATATGAAAAATCTGGGGCCAAATATAAAACAAATGGAACTTAAGGACAACATATGCAACATATAATTTTCCCAGACTAATAAGAGCATGTGTTCACCCTAATTATAAACAATATGCTGATATACACACAAAACAAAAAGGACACTTTCCAACTCTTGAAGTACATAACCTAATTTTGAAAACAGCACGTTATATAAAAAATCACTAAAAAACACACAAAACACATAGCAAACAATTAGAATTAAGAATGCAATTAATAACACACATCTAAAAGTGAATGCACTAGCGTGTAAACCCACTATTCTAGAAATTTTAGTGTATTAAAATCAGTTTAAAAACTATTTCAGGGCACCTGGGTGGCTCAGTGGTGAAGCATCTGCCTTGGCCTCAGGGCGTGACCCCAAGGTCCTGGGATCGAGTCCCCCATCAGGCTCCCTGAGGAGCCTACTTCTCCCTCTGCCTATGTCTCTGCCTCTCTCTCTGTGTCTGTAATGAATAAATAAATAATTTTTTTTTAAAAACTATCTCATAATTGATGAAAATATAATAATTCAATTTGCAAGGAGTACATGTGATGTCATGTGTATTATCACTGAAATTTTTACAACTCCCACTGTGTTTCTAAGGAACTGTGTCCTCATCAGTGTATTTATCCTCTGCAGTGTTAATGAAAAGACAGGGTGGGAATCTAGGTTGCAGCCAGAAAATCGGTATCATTTTTATATAGAAAGAAACCTACCTGAGAAAAAAGATGTCTTTAAAATAAAGTGAAGGCAAATGTTAAACCATGATTTGACTGCTATCTAAATATTTTCCCTTTCTTTTTGAGCATGAGAAAATTGAACAGGCTTTCTGAAAAGAGAACCTCATACATTTCTGTGATCTTCAATCCTTCTGCCTTTTAGAGGAATTTTAAGTTAAAGAATTGGAAACTAGGTTTAAAGAAAAACCCTACCCATGTATCATTTTGCCACTTTTACACTTCATTTATGTAATTATTTTATTTATATAAAATCAAATACCTCTTACAGTCAGATCTCTAAACTATAATGAAGAGAGTAGACTCATTTTAATAAAATATACCTACTGGATCTTTGTGATAAAATCTTGAATGCACAATAAATTTAGGTGTTTACAGTTTTGTTGGGAATGATATTTTCCATTGCAAGTTAATGAATGAATGAATTCTTACTTCATGATTGCACATTGGCAATCTTATCCAGGGAAGCAATTTAATTGCAAAAACATATATTGAGATTATATACTTTTAAAGGAATCACACTCAATAATACTAAAGCTATGTGACTCTCAATGAGATATGTACTTACTGGAGGAAAATGATTCGTATGCACTAAACAGTCAAGAAAAGATATAATAAAAATATTTTGTAGAGGATTAAAGTGATGGGTAAAGACAAATGAAGAATAATATTAATTTTGTTTTATCCATTAATTATAGTTTACTTAACCTGCTTATAACTTCCTAAAAATCTTACTATTTGGGGGAGAAAGTAGTTTAAATCACATCCATATTACTCAATAGTCTTTATTTTAAAGCTCTCTGAAAAAGATATAATCTCCTCATTACAGAATAACATCAGTTTTTGATGTCAATTAGACTCCAAATCAACTCCCCCATACTTTTTAAGTTAAATTCTCTAGGAAACCATAATATGCTACATAAAACAGAATATATATGGTAATATATTAGTCTCTATAATCTGATAAGAGATATTTAATAGCTTCATGAATTTTGAAGTAATAGTACTTTAAAAAATAGTATAAATTGTTAAGAAAATAAGTTCTAAGACAATTTTAAAATGACTAATACATACAATTTATTCATTTTAATGTTTTCAAACAATTTTGATTTTTCACAATAAAACAATTAATTAGGCACAATATCAATTTTGTGAAGTAAAGATGTTGCCACAACCAATTTTGATTCTATTTAAGAAAAAAATATAAATAGTAGAAAGATAATAGTTTTTTGACACTAATGTTCCCATCACCAAGCTTTAACAGTAATGAACTCATGGATAATTATACTTTATCTTCATTCCTGCACATTCCTTCTTCTGTATTATTTTGAAGCCTATTCCAGACATTATATTATTTTATACATAAATAATTTAATATATATCCCTAAAATACAATGGTTCATGTAAAGCATAAACATGCAGGTTTTCTCATGTCTATAAAAATCTGTAATGAAACCCTTTAATATCCTCAAATATATATCAGTTCCAAGTTTCCCTGATTGATCCAAATTTCTGTTTCTGTTCATTTGCTTGAATTATAATCCAAGCAAAATTTACAAATTGCACTCTTAAATCACTCAATCTCTCTACTAATTTTATTGCTTTCAACTTAATTGATGAAGAAATCAAGTTGTTTGTCCTATAGTTCTCACTATCTAGATTTTACTGATGGAAATGTTAACATTTCCCTTGATTTCCTATACTTTAGAAAGATTGCTAGTTATGTCTAGAGACTTGATAAGATTGCATATATCAACACTACTATAGATGTTGTTGAGTAATATCTAATTATCTCTGTGTATGATGTTAACTACTATTTATGATCATTCCATAGATCCATTATATCATCAGGGGGATTTGCAAATTCTGTTTTTTGTTTTTTGTTTTTTTTTTTAATATTCTAGCAGTCATACTCTTTGGAATTTACCCAAGTGAATTGAAAATTTGTGTTCACACAAAACCTGCATGTAAATGTATATAGCAGCTTTATTAATAATTGCCAAAGCATAGAAGCAACTAAGATATTCCTCAATATGTGAATGAATAAAGAATCTATAGTATATCCATACAATAAAATATTATTCAGTGATAAAAAGAAATGAACTATGAAGGCATGGAAAGACACAGAGGAACCCAAAATGCATATTGTTAAGGTAAAGAAAGCCAATATGAAAAAGGTACATACTGTATAATTCCAAGTATATAACATACTGTAAAGGTAAAGCTAGGAAAGAGTAAAAAGATTAGGGGTTGTCAGTGATTAAGGGCGAAGAGGGATGAATAGATGAACATTGGATTTTTACAGCAGTGACGTACGTACTTCCACCAATATTTCATATGGGTTTTTTCAATGGTAAAGTATTTGGCTGTGGGCACATCAGGAAAAAGGGCTTTATTATTCTTGAATGGATATTCCTCTGTGCATAAAATAGAATGTTGACTGTCATTTCTTTTTTCGCAGTAGTTTGAAGTCCTTATTACGTTCACTTCTGTCTCTGCAGTTACTAATGAACAATATAATGATAATTGGATTTTCATTCCTTTGAAGGTTACCTGTCTTTTCAATCTGGTAGCTTTTAAATTACTTCGTACTCTTATTTTTGATGTGCTGCAGTTACATTTTGATTTGTTCTGAAATGGAAATAGATATCTTAAAAATTAATCCTAACTTTTACTTTCTAGGTGAATTGGTTAATTTCTCATTAATCCAACTTTTTTTTTTAATCCAACTTTTAAAACTAGTTTATTTCATATGGTGTAGTTTAAAATTTTACTTAATGTGTAATATTTGAGATGGTTTTCTTTAATATGTCATATTTGGGTTTCATTTCATTATAATGTATTTATAATTATTAGATGTTTATATTTTCTTAAAATCACATCTGTCTGTTTATGTAAATTTTTATTTGCAGACTCATTTTCTGTAGGATGTTTGGAAATTTATGGATTGACCCCCTCCTTAAAAAAAAAAAAAAAAAAAAAACTCTTTTGGACCACTACATTTCCTCACATATACACACATCCCTGCTATGTGTGTGTTTGTGTATGTGTGTGTATTGGCTCACTTGTCAGGCACATACTCTAGACCAAGAATTAGGGGAAATTCAGAGCTTCTATCTCATGAATATATTTGGGAAACTACAGAATCAGGTGTGTTGTAAGCAATCAGCTTGACTGAGTTCTCATCATTGTTCGGAATGTATATTATACCAACTCACTGGATAGTCAGTTTATATAAAATACACCTTTGAGCAGAAGCTGGGTATTTTTCTCCACCTCCTTTCTTTGAAAGGAAAGCCCCAACACTACTCCTGGTTCCAGCTGTCAGACTGGTAGCCCATGTGGAGTTTAAAAGTTTAATTACTATGATTCTGTTGAAGTCAAACTGAACCTACATGGTTTTGTTGTTGTTCTCAAACCTAGAACAACTTGCGTTTAATATGGTATTTTAGTACTCTTGAGCAAAGGGGTCTTTGTTGTTTGTTTTGTTTTTTTAAATTTTCAGTGTAATTCATATACAGCACTTCATACAATGAAACACACTGCAGATGTAGGCTGATCCTCCAGTCTTTCCTATTCCAGGCCCCTGGGCAACCAGCAGTGCTATTCTCCACTGCTCTTGAATCTAAATATATTCTCGCGTGGGTACCTCTGTTTCCAAGCAAGCTGCACCACTAGATGCACTTCCCAAAGCTCTGCTCAGTTTGAGGATTTCTCTTACTCACTCCCTTTCAGAAATACAGAATCTTGGTTTGTTCCCAAGTGTCACATCGATTCATCATAGGCAAGCCTCTGCCTTATTGTTCATTCCTTGATTTGTCAAACGAGATACACTGTGTGGTCGGAAGTCAAGTTGCTGGAGAAGAGACAAAGGAGCTGAGAGGCCTGGCCACACAGGTGTCGCTGTGCCTGCTTGTGTGTTAATTTGGAAGTAACATTTCCAAGTTATAATAGTTTGTTGCTGGATGTGTCTGAGGTCATGACTTGGTGACTCCACCTGAAATCAACACTTGACAGACAGTTTGGACTACATGATCACTTAGCATCTTAAAGTCAAACGCTTCATTTCCAAGACCCTATAGTACCAACAGAACTGCTTGTCAAATGGTAACTAATTCACTATTGTAGAAATCAAAGCTTTGTTCCAGTTTTCTAGTGAGCCTATATTTTTATTCTCCTTGGGTGCTTGGCATAAATTTCTCACAATACTTTGTGCCATCAAGATGCTATTACTCCATTATAGCTGTAAGACATGCTGCACAGGTAGCAGATCTGCTTGCTTACACACAGGAACACTTTTGAGTCCTTGGTTTATTTCTAAATCCAAACCTTTCTATGTCACTCAGAAAATTGTAGGGTTGTCTTCAAAAATGTGTAATACACTATCTCTACTGGCAGTGGCAAGACCAAAACTAGGAGGAAGCCAGAGTGGTGGTCACTAGAGCAGGAGAGCAGTGTGTCACCTAGCAAAGCAGATGTCGGTATTGTCTGTAAATCAAAGAAGGGCACTAGCCTTCAACAGGAGGAAGGGGGATTTTTGTAGGTCAAGGAATATTTCAAGAAAGTCTGAAATTTCAAAGCTTTTGAATTTATTTACCCAGGTGATTTTTATATGTCTGGATTCTATTCCTCTCCAGTCACAGTCCTGGCATTGGTATAGCAGAATTACTGAGGTTGGAATTAAACCTTCCATGAAATTCATCTACCCTTGATTAATTTTATTCTGTGGTCTTAGACTCTGCAGCTTTCTTTGCTCTCTGCTCCAGATGAAAATCACTTTATACGTTGCAGAGGCAATCTCTGGTTTTCTCATTTAGCCTCAAGTGGCTGATTAATCATTGTCTGCCTTTATTGTCTTTCTTGAATCCATCAGTTGCTCCCAGTAAAGACGATGCAATCCCAGAGTCCTTTTTAATTAATTTTGGCCATGACCAGAAAACATACTTGGTATAATTTCATATATTTAACTAAATAATAGAATACCCAAAGTAAAATAATCAGCAGATGTGCTCTCCACAAGCTGGACACTACTGAATAAAGGATGGTTAAATTTGAAATCAAGGTAATAGAAACCGTATCAGTCAAAGCATGGAGGAAAATAAAAAAACACAAGAGAAAAAGTTGACAAAATGACAGTAACTTGTAGAACAATTAAAAGAAGTTTCATAAATGTTAAAATTGAATTAGAAAGGGAGAAGCAAGAGTAATGAATGAAAAAAAAACAAATACTTGTAGAAAATAAGAGTCATATTGCAAATTAAAAGATATATATAAAGCTACAGATTAAAGAACCACCTCTAAAGTTGAGCAGGATAAAGACAAAGGAAAACACACTTAAACATATCAGAATTAGAATCCTCACAAACAAAAATATAATTCCAAATGTGAGATGGCAGGAAGCAACACCCATTTTATTTCCTAAAACTGTGATCTTTCTTAAGATTTCTCATTTATTTTCTCATAGAGCCATCTTTTCCTTTTAGCCCTCGGATATATTTACAGTAATGGGGGGGGGTAAGATTTAATTATTTATTTTAGAAAGAGTGAGAGAGAGCATGAGCATGCAGGACAGAGGAAGAGGGAGAGAGACTCTCAAGCAGACTCTGCACTCAGTGCAGAGCCAGATGTGGGACTTCATCTCATGACCCTGAGAGCATGACTTGAGCTGAAGCAAAGAGCTGGACATTTAACCAACTGAGCCACCTGGGGCCCTCAGGCTCATTCTAATTACAGAACATACAATGATCCCAAAACTGTCATGTATTTATAAGTCCTTGCCTACTAATTCCACTGTAGGTATTAAATCCAAGTCTGCTTATACCGACATGCACTTTCCCCCATATAAGTCACATTTTCCTGTTTTTCATACGCCTGACAATCTTTGTCTGTTTGCTGACTTTTGGTGCAAGGTTGTTAAAAGATTAAATTATATATTTGAGTTTCTGGAGTATGTTGTTTTTTTTAAAAGTGTTATGCCATATTCTAACAGATGACTAATTTACCGGCTTTTTATTTTTGTCCAGGCTTAGTTTTGCGATTCACAAGCATAGGCTTGATTCTATGGCTAGTGAAGTTCTACTTCTAAGAGTCAACCTTACTGTACTTTTAACTAAGTTTGATGTTCTACCCAGTCCAAAAAGTCAGAAAGATAATTATGTAACCTGAGAAATTGCTTTCAATACATAGCTTAGTTTAAGGGCAAGTGCTCAAGGAACACCTCTCCATATTTCTTTGGCTTTGGTTTTCTCATCTTAATTGAGTCTAACTTTAAAGACATCCTATTCAATGTTTTCTAAATCTGAATTTTAATATTGTGTAATTGCTTTTCATTGCATTATTTTATCTAGGTGAATAGAGATGATCATCTGAGATCCCAGATTATAATTGGTAGAACACAACTATATTTTCTTTTTTTTTTAAGATTTATTATTAGAGCACAAATAATCCAAGAGAATTTTGCCAACTCAAGGCCTAACTTAATCACATCTGCAATATCTTTGCTATATTAGGTAACAATTAGAAGTCTAGGGATTAGGGACTAAAATTTCTAGGGAACCGTATTTAAACCTATCACACAGCACCTGAGTGTTTGAACACATACCACATGTTAATATGTAGAAATGTGGTTCACATTTAGGATAACAAGAAAATAAGGGGATCCCTGAGTGGCTCAAGATCTGGGATCGAGTCCCATGTTGGGCTCTCGGCATGGAGCCTGCTTCTCCCTCTGCCTGTGTCTCTGCCTCTCTCTCTCTCTCTCTCTCTCATAAATAAATAAATAAGTCTTCTTTTTAAAAAGTGTCCTTTTAAGAGAAAGACAGAAGGATGTTTGACACAGACAGAACAGGCAGAGGCAATAGAAACATGGAAACAGAGATTGGAATGAGGGGGACAAATCAAGGATTGCCAACAGCCAACAGAACTTGGAAGAGGTAAGAAACACAGTGCTCCCTGGAGCCTCTGGAGGGAGCACAGCTCTATTCACACTTTGATTTTGACCCACTGATACTGATTTCAGACTTCTGACCTTCAGAACTCTGAGAGAATAAACTTCTGTTGTTTTAAGTCATGAAACTTACACTAATGCGCTAGAGCAGCGATAGGAAACTAATACAGATTCATTTAACACTTGATTCAATATTTGGTGCCCCAAAGAAATATTGGTGTACTGGTAGTGGTCTCAGCTTCAAAGGCACCTCTAGTTTTGAAGAGCTGCAGAAGTGGAATGGCAGTGAAGGTGTATAATATCATTCATACAAAAATTGGTATCTCCTTAAGATTCATTCTTAGTAAAATTTTACATATATTTTTTATTCCAACCTGCACCACATTTTTCAACTGTTACCCAGCCTGTTTCCCCCTGCCATTCTCATTAACGTTGTGAGCATACCAATAGTGGTATGCTATCCACTATTGGTTGTGAACCCCCCCAAACCATTTAATTAAAAATGCGTTGTTTCATTAGCCAATATCACTTTTTTTTGGCAGGAATAGGGGCCTACTCACCTCATGGCCACCCAAGAGAAGCCTCATTTGTAAGTCCCCTTGCTTATTAAATCTACCAGCACCCAGTTTGAATGTCCTGCCTCTTGCTTTTGACTCTTCTTGCTCTTCATAAGGGAGCCACTTTCAGATTAACCTGAGAAGGTCCCAGGGAGTTCACAACCAATAGTGGATGAAGTAAAGAAAACGGAACATTCAAGAACTGTGAGGCTGATGCAAAAGATAAAACAAGTTTAGCACGGGGAAATTTTTAGGCTTGTGAAATTTTTCTCTGGGGTATGTTACGGTGGGTGCAGGCCACTCCATTTGCAAAAACAGATGGAAGCTTACTGCATAAAGAGTGATCCCTAATGTTCCCAATTAAAAAAAAAATCCTTTGGAAAGTTGAGGGATCCAGGAATGAATGCAAGCTGTGACAACAGAATCTAACTTAATTACAATGTATGAAATAATCTCACAAAAGCGGGTCGAGGAAATGTGTGGGCATAAGTAACTTTGACAATGAATGGTGATCCTAAGACTAAAGCAGAAGAACTGCACCTGAGCACTATACTCTTGGTAATGTTTTGTTTTGTTTTGTTTTGTTTTTTCCCCATGGAGTTACAAGTTTATAATACTTTTTTTTTTCAAGTTAATAATTCTTAAACATTATGCATGTATAGTGAACACTTAAGTGATCAAGGGAGGAGACGTAGGGGGCAGATTTTTCATTCTTAGAATGGAAGTTTAAATATAAGCAAAAGAGACTTGTAGAATATCACATGTTTTGATGGGCTAGAGATATAAGCGACAATATAAACTCAGAGTTACCTTAATATAGATGGGAAAGGATACACATAGATATATTTATAGATATGTGTGTACATACTGGGTAATATGCAGACATATATTTCCTTCTATCTTAGCTTAGAGGACTCAGAAGACAGATCATCTCAGTAGGAATGAACGTATCCAGTACCCAGATCTTGGTTTCCAATACCACTCTTCAATATAAGTAACCAGGACTTCTTGGAGAAATAGCTGATTCTAGGAGAGAAGCAGAGTATATACAAGATGGCCCTGGAATATCTTGTAGTGCCAGAAAGTGAATAAAGGCTGATTGAAAACATGATGATCAGGGTATGCTAAAGTGACACAGGAAACAAATGAAAAAGCTTTTAGTGGCAAAAGATGGAATAATATGAGCATAAAAATAAATAAAGTAGTATTGGATTATAGCCCAGTGTATAAAATAAGTATCTATGATTCCATGCTGATATAAATAAATGATTGAAAAACAGTAAAAGCAAATAGATGATGATACAGAAATCTTTCCTTTAGGAAAGTTCAAATAATTTAAGTAGATTCTATGCACTCAAGGAAGGGAAACTTAAATCCTTACTTTTTATGTGTGGTCTGTGCATAGTGACTTCTTTCCAAAGAGTAAAATATGTAGAAGGGTGTGATCGTAAATTTACAGTGGAGAAATCTAACAACACTATCTCAGCCAGGTGATCAAGGTTTATATCAACAGTGATAAGTCATGTTGATGGTGTGTACTTTTGATATGATATGATGAGAAATACACTTTGCCTCTGTGATCTTCTTCCCCCAAATCCATAATTCTTACTCTAATTATAAAAAAAAAAATCAGACAAATTCCAATAGAAGGACATCCAACAAAATACCTAGCCAGTACTCCTCAAAACAGTCAACATCATCTATAACAAGGAAAGTCTGGGAAATTATCACAGCCAAGAGGGGCCTCAGGACACATGACAGCTAAGTGTAATATCATATTCTAATTGAAATTTTGGAGCAAAACAATGGAAATTATATAAAACCTAAGGAAATCTGGATAGACTATGGATTTTAGCCAAAGATAATGTGTCAACATTAGTTCATTAATTGTGATAAGTGTACCATTCTGATATAAAATATTAATAAAAGGAGAAACTGCTTGCAGGGTATACGAGAACTCTCATTACTATTTGTAAGACTTTTCTGTAACTCTAAAACAATTCTAAAATGAAAGCTTACTTAAAATTAAAACTATCTGTAGGTATATTGAAAAAAATACAATGATTCCTGGATAGCAGATTTTTTTTCATTTAAGTTATTTTAGAATTTGAATAGGAAAAATAAGCAAACCCAAAGGCTATTCCACTTGAAATATGAGAAAATGAGTATATATGGATTAATCCCTGATATCTCTGTTGACAAGGGTTAGTACAGAAGGAGGAAACACATTAATTATCCTATACTTTATATCATTTGTTCTAATTGTTCTTTCAAATAAATTGTGAGTGGTAGCTGTATGTACATGGGGGGTTCTCAAAGAAGGATTTCTATTCCAATACACCTCAGTTTGTCAGTAGAAGAATTTAATAATTGTGAGAATAACCTAGAACTTTAATCTTTAGATTATAAACAGGAAGTTCAAGTATCCTCAACCTACTATTCTCAAAAACCTATTCAGAAAAACAAAGTACTCGATGCTTGTGAAAATTAGGGTTCATAAAAAGGAATCTTAATATTATTGGCCAAATAGCTACTTAGAGCACTTTAAAGTTCTTTAAAAATGGCTAAAACCTGTGCACAACAGGTTTCTACATGTCAAAAATAAGTCATTTTTGATGAAATAAATATGAATTAAAATAAAATAAACTCTTTTGTAACTCAGATGTTAATGAATATTTTAAATTAGGTAAATAAGTAAAAAGATATAAAGAAAAAAAAACATATTCATGTGTTGATTCCATTAACATAAATTGCCAGAAGCTTTTTTTGGGAATTAATTTTGTAATTCATTGCCAGAGTCTTAAATATGTTTTATCAGTCAGAGACTAGCCAATAAAACAGGAATCATATTCATTATTAAAATAATAGATTTATAAGAGGGAATTGTTTACAGAGGAAGCAGTCTAAAAAAGTAAAAGCAAAAAACAAAAACGCAGAGAACATGGGTGTGGAAACATGATCATCATATGGACAGGAAAACAAAAGGGAAGAGGTTGGGTTTCCAGAAATCAGGAAATTGAATAAGGGGTTCTTTGTGATTATACTTCAGATATTTGAGGAATGATCACCTAAATTTCCTGATACCTCAGGCCTCGAGGAAAGTATTGTGAAATGTTCTTTGTTCAGATGTCCCAGGAAGGGGTAATTCGAAAGAGACTCAATGGGGTTGCTTCAGGGATTGCCAGAAGAATCTGGCTCAACCTACTAGTGCTGGGGTGAACTTCCAACTGAGCTTGGTAATGCTGCCAAGAATAAGGGAAAGATGTCATTCTCCCGTCTTCCTAACTCCCATTATCCCTCTAATGTCTCCTATTAGAAAAATGCAGTAAGTGTCAAAGTGACAAAGATGTATGAGTAATATAATTTGCTGAGTTCCAGCTTTTATAACACAGAGTGTAAGAGGTGGATTTGCAGTTGATAGAAAATAATCATAGATGAATTCATATCTAAAAGTTTATTATTAATGATTTATAAATAGATGCAAAATGCATCTTTATTTATTATGATGATTATAATGGAAACCATATAAATGTTCATCCTCCGTAACATTCATACATAAACATAACATACAAACATAAACCAAGTCTCCATACATTCAGGATTTTTTTTTTATAGTTCTCTGCTGTTTTTTTGTGTGCCATGGTCATTACCTCCATAGATCTTTGAGTTGATCATTCTGAAGGGAACCAGAGGTTGTGCTGAGCCCCATGTAAATAAGAAATTTCAAGTAACAGAAGAATATATATTACCCAGATTACAAAACATATAACACTTGGAAAAGTCAAATATGACTGGAGGACAGAACATCCGAGAAATACAAGAGCACATAGGAGGAGAAAGTGATGCCAAAATAATATAGTCACGAAATATAAAAATGTGAGGACATTAAAAAAATGCTGCTGTGTCGTTGCAGTTGAAACTCAGATGAAGAACTAATGATACACCAAATTATGTTCAAGTTAGCGATAACTTTAATTACATCAACAGATTCGGAAACTAATTAACATGGAAACACAAATATAACAACAAATTATTATGATCAAATTGGAAAAAAAAATCTATTGAGTAGCTAACCACGTAGGCATACTTATCTAAAAGTGTAACACATTTCAGTATGTAAAAAGGTCTCAAGGAAATGCTATTCAGTGATAATACAGAGTGATGTTTCAAGACCTTAAAATGTACTCAATTTGAAAGTATGGATAACAACACTCACTATGAACTGCTCTTAGATTTTACTAATTAGCAAGTATTTTGACAGGTATTACGCTACCAAGTGTTTTGGGACACCTTTTGCTTTATGCTTCAGAAATTCTGTTCGGCACGATGAATTTAAATAGTATTTTTAACTCGCATATTTTTTATTTCTTTAAAGTACGTCTCATAAATTAAAAGCAGTGGGTGTATTATAAAATCTAATTAGTTTTCAAGCTTCCTGTCAGTTTTGTTTTTCTACTAGTAGTGAGAATATATGCCATATACATAGGCTATTACTTCTCTTCAAGTTTGGTAAAGAACATTACACAAGTCCTAGTATTTAAGCTGGAAAATTTAAAAAGTACATTGACTCTTTCTAGTCATTAGGGGAACATTTATGCAGTAGAGCAGTAATTCACTGAATTTCAGGCACTGGTGGCTTAATGCAGTTAGTACAATATAATTTACACTCAGGGAGTAGTTCATACACCTGGAAGGATCTAAACCATTGCCTACTTAATTGACATGATTTTTTAAAGAGAGATGGAGAACCCTAATATTTACATGAAAAGAAAATTAGACTTAAATTACTTCTTCAAGGTCAGAGAAGAAACTAATTGCTGAAGTAACACTTGAGATTTTGTTTTCATTCTCAACGTTTCACTTAGGGAAAAAAAAATTATTTTGGTGTGAACCTGTGTAAGTATAATTCTGGACTTTGTTTATGTCATACTTTCAAAAGATACAGGTTTATATAATATACAGCCCTAAAATTATACAGTACGTTTGCCATTTATATAAAGGTCAGATTATAAAGTCAGCGAGTTATGCAAATATCAAATTATCTGTGAACAACCTCTCCGGAAGGTGCCACTAAAGAGACATGTAAATTTCTTCTCAGGAATCCAACATAATCAGTTTTTCTATTAGAAAATATTTTCTTAAATACTAAGTAAAACACTGGAATTAATTTTAGGGACTGTGAAAAATATCTAGCACTATTCAACTTTGAGGATCAAGGGGAACTGCATGGAGTCAAGGTAGGGAAGGACGATTGGAAGGAAGCCATTCTAACTAGGTTCCAAGGAGACATGGAGCGAAAGAAATGTTTTGCTTTTGTCATAGTGGCATCAAACTTTGCCATTAAAACAGAATAGGACACAGTTGAGGTTTGACACACTCTTAAATCCTGAGTGTGTGCTACAGTGACAGTGGAGAGTAGGTGGGAGCCACAGGCACATGCAGAGTCCACATTCATTCAGCAGCTATTTCCAAAGGCCTTGACTGTGAATTCACAATTCAGGTTTAAGGAAATGGCAGGAGACCTCACAGCCATCCCCCTTATGAAACAAAACTCTGTCTACTTCTTAGTTTCTTTTCTCTGTAATCATAAAGCCATAAGCTACTGTTGGAGAAACAAGGAATACTCCTATTCTGGATCACTAACAAAGATACCCTGCTGCTGAGGGAAAGGTAGAAGCAAGACTCATTTGCTCCCAAAGGATGAGAAGGAAAGCTCACCACAGGGTTTTCTGCAAATAACTAGCTAGTAAGGTACGTAACCTGTGAGAGGCACATAAAACTCTATTTTAAGGCAAAGGTTCACCAGGAAGATTAGAAGAAAAAGCTACCCAACCCAGTGAAAGGCAGAAAAACCAATCAGACCGATCATCCTGTACTGATATAAATCAAAAGTCTCTTATCACTAGGAAAGGGAAAGGACCTCAATCCCACGAAGAGCCTCCACAGAAATGAGGCAGATTTCATGCTTTAGGGTGCTGGAGGATGTGCAAGAACACTGACAAAGTCCCAACCCAACACCAGGCACACAGGGGTTTCCTAGAACTGGTCTGAAGAGGATAATTCAGAAAATTAGAAATATAAGAAAAATAATGTGCTGCTGGGGAAGGGTCAAATATATGAGAATACAGAGAAAAGCCCTCTGAGTCTTTAGACCTAATATAAATCAGAAGGTAGCAGCAGAGGTTATCCATTATTAGACATATCCGAAAGATTTTTAACTTATATAGTCATGATTAAGAAGTTATAGGATCTAGTGAAAAAGTTGGAAATAGATGTGGACAGATGGGAAATTTCAGTGAAATGTTTTAAACTGTTACAAAGGGTTCAATATGAATGTGAATCATATATAATCTACTATATAAAGCATATTTATAGAAGATAGCATAGTTAAAGGATTCTTTCAAAAGGTTTATCAACAGACCTAAAGGTTTATCAATATCCTCAAAGTCAAAAAATAAAATAAATCAATGGAGATGAATGTGTCAACAATATTCGAACTTTAAAATAAAGGCACAAAGAGTGCACAAAGGAGAACACGAATCCAGGAACTGTGGGCAAATATTACATATATTTATAGTGCCCAACTGAGAAGGAAAAGAAAGAAGCATAGACGAGTTATTTGAAGATATTATCCCTATAAAATTTCCAAATTTAATACAGGACAGCAATGCACAGAGTCTCAAAGAAACCTAAGCAAAGAATATTTTTTAAAAATCACCCAGAGTCAAGCTGCCGAAAACTAAATGTAAGAAAAAAAAAAGTTTAAAATCATTCAAAAGAAAAAAGGAAACTTCATATACTGAAAAATGTATCTAAGGAAAGAACAACTTTTTATATGAAATTTTGGAAGCCAGAAGACAATGGAAGGACTACTTTAACACATTAAAAGTAAAAAATGTGAATCCAGAATTATATATTCATTTAAAATATCTTTCAAAAAAAAAAAAGAAAAAAAAAGAAAATAAAATATCTTTCAAAATCGTGGCAAAATACGAATATTCTTCAAAGAACAAAAACTTGGAAAAGTCATTTCTAACAAACATATACTGGAAAAATTTTGAGCAAAGTTTATTAGACAGAAGGAAAATTGGAATAGATGGAAATGTGGATCTACATAAATAAACCTGAAAATTAAAAAAAAAAAAAAAAAACAATGGTAGATATAAAAGAACCATTTTACTTAGTTCTGATATCAGGGGCACCCGGATGACTTAAGCTGTTGAGCATCTGACTCGACGGTGGCTCAGGTCAGCAGGGAGTCTGCTTGAGATTCCCTCTCCCTGTTTCTCTGCTCTTCCATTCGTGCACCTGTGTATTATTTCTCTCTGTCTCAAATAAACAGGAATAAATCTTAAAATAAAAAATAATACACTCTCTAAGCCAAAATAGTAGAAACTTAAAATAGTTAAAGCAAAAATGTCAGTAATGTAATGTGAGACTGACAGTATATGTGACGATATGAGAGACGGAATGACAGCAGAATGCTTTCTACTATAAGTTAAGTGGTATACTATTTTTAGATAGACTTAGATGTTACAAAGATATATTGTAAAACCTAGAGCAAAGATTTGAAAAATAAATAATTTTAGGGACACCTGGGTAGCTCAGTAGTTGAGCGTCCGCCTTTGGCTCAGGGCATGATCCTGGAGTCCCAGGATCGAGTCCCACGTTGGGCTCCCTTCATGGAGCCTGCTTCTCCCTCTGCCTGTGTCTCTGCCTCTCTCTCTGTGTCTCTCATGAATAAATAAATAAAATCTTTAAAACATAATAATAATTTTAAATAACAATCCACAAGCAGAGATAAAATGATAACAAAACAAAGATGTGAAAGAGAAGAGAAAAAAGAAAAAACAAGAAGGTATATCTAATCTTAATCACAGGGATAACTAAGTTAAATGTTAGTAGAATAAATGCCATTAAGAGCAGAAATGGTGAAATTAGATTTTTAAAAAGACCTTGTTCCAGGACACCTGGATGGTTGAGTGGTTGAGTGGCTGCCTCTGGCCCAGGTGGTGATCCCGGGGTCCTGAAATCAAGTCCCACACTGGGATCCCTGCCTATATCTCTGCCTCTCTCTGTGTCTCTCATGAATTAATAAATAAAAGCTTAAAAAAAGACCTCATTCCTCAAAAAAAATACTTTTGAAGTATCAAGGTATAGATAAACTAAAAGGAAAAGAATGGAACATATATATCATATATACACCAAACCAAAAGCAACCTGCAACATCAGTAATCACATCAGAAGAGATCTCAAGACAAGATCTCCCCTTCTTGCTTTAAGCTGATCCACTGCATTGCTGTGTGCACATTTCACCCCTTGCCTAGGTCAGGCCCCCCTTCTCTCTCATTGGCCATTTCTAATCTAGAATATTTCCTGTTGATCTACGCATACGCACACAAAGTGATGATGTAAACAAAAATTACTTTCATTTAAAGTGTGTGTCTCAATCTTTTCAATCTTTTTTATACCTATTTCAGCTTTAAGATTCCACACTATTGGTCAGTAACTCACCATACCTAAGAATTGTAGTAATAGGAAAAGTGAGAGGACATTCGTGGTTAGGATAATTTTCCTTAGGAGCTATAGCCTTCACTACTTACTCATCATTACAATACCAAATCCTAAAGAACTGACCATGGTAAATGCTTCTAAATGCTCCTAAGAATTGAGAATTTGATGAGGTCTTAGTCCAGCTGAGTCACTTGAGCATAGCCATTCAATAAATAACCATTTAATAGTAGCTATTAAAAAAAAAACAACAATGAGCTAACGATAAATGCTGTAAAGATGATTATTTTCTTTCTTTCTTTCTTTCTTTTTTTTTTTTGTATATTTTTTATCGGAGTTCAACACTCCTTGAAGCACAAAGTTTGACAGGAGAGACACGATGATGCCTTAAATAGCACCTCATGATATTGAAGGTTATAATTGGAGTTCTAATTTCAAAGTAATAATAAAGTAAGCAAAATACTAAACTGGATGTTGAAAATACTACATTATCATTTCTAATTCCATAGTCGAAATAATAATAAAGTTTGCTAGCCCATTAGAATCTACAACATGTCTTTATATATAACTAACTCACATTGGTTAATACAAATACTATATATTAGTTATATATTATTGGTCTTGGTTTATATTAAAAGAAAATGAAGTTTAACGTACACATAATTACTAACATCAGACAACAAAGTCTGCTGGTGTGACCACGATGCTATTCAGTTGGATACAACACCAATTCCTCATTTTTGTATCTACAATTTGAAAATAAAGATAAGACAACTCTTAAAATATGAGTATGTTAAAATGTGACACTTTCTAAATACTTTGAAAAGAATATGTCTTTGTTAAGATAAAGGCAACTGTATGAAACATGCCAATCATTTGCCTTATGCTCAAATTTGTCAGGGTTGTATTTCCAGAAAGCTGTAAGACCTTTTTCAAAAAAAATTAACACTGATACATTGTTAATAATATAAAATAGAATATCAAAAATGGACCAAAATGACTTTCCACCTCTGATGTTTTTGTAAGTACGATGTTAACAAATACATTAATTACCCTCTCTAAATAACTCTCTGCCTTGCGTTAGGAGATATCTCCTTCCACACACCCCTCTATTAATGACAGCCTCCTCATTGCTACACACATTAACAGGAACAATCTTTGTCTCTCTTCCACTGAATTAACCTTCATATTGACTGTTTATCCTTTATTTCTAGGATTTCTAATTAGGCATTCCATTCCATGACCACAGCTTCTAATGATCTTATTCTTCCCACCTCCTCGACACTTAGTGACCTCATGTTTTACTTAAAATGATCTCTGCTTCAATTATTCCTGCTTATCAGAATCCAAAACCACCTCTTCTGTTACATTCTGAAAATAACGGACTCCGGACTCTCCTGTTTCATCGTAAATGCCATTCTTCACATTCCTCCTTCTATTCATCAACGACTTTACAAATTCCTAACTCATTGCATGTTAGCTTCTGCTCTACTACATTATTGAAATTAATTTTCTCAGGGTACTCATTTATTTCATAATTATATCTGCATTGTTCATGTCTCAAGGCATTGTGGAAATAAAATCCAAACAAATGGAATGTATTCATGAATATGGATCTAGACAGTAGAGTTCTATGAAAGATGGATATTCTTTCATTTTTAAAAAAAAAGCTCATTAAAAATGGTGTTTCCAAATGAGAAACTATATGTTTTAAATTACTATGGATTGAGTCTCAATTTTTTTTCTATTGTTTATAAAGAAAGGAGAAAAAGGGATGACAGTGAAGATTTAGTGATCATTGTTTGAGAGGAGTCAAGATATCATAATACCAAGAATAAAGAATGATCAAAGGTGGGAAATCTAATAAATGGGTTAAATAATATATTACCTTAAACAAATACAAAGATATGTAGAGATGGTTTGAGTTGGCCAAATTTTACTTAGAGAAGGTTATGCTAATAGAGGCACTATAGGCAAGTGCAAATTATTTTGATAAATGTGCAAATATATAGAATATAAACTAAGTTGGTTAAAGAATGATAAATAAGATAAATGATAGCAAATTTTAGTTATGGCTATAGCTGGAAATGTGGTCATCAGATGTGGTTGTATATCCACATCTGGAGGGGTGAAAAAGACAATCTACTGTAGAGGCAGGAAAAATGGATTTAAATTTATATTTTTTTCTACATGAGAATTAAATAAAAGAGTAAATCCAGCTTATCATTACCTGAACATATTTAAGACATGTACATATCTATACCTATGTCCATATATATATTAATATTTGATATCAGTATCTGTTTATTATTTATCTTTCCTTTAAAATTACTTTAGGGGCACCCCAGTGGCAGAGTATGTTAAGCGCCTGACTATTGGCTTCAGCTCAGGTCATGATCTCAGGGTTTGGGGATCAAGACCACATAGGGCTCCACACTCAGTATGGAGTCGGCTTGAGTTTCTCTCTCCCTCTCCCTCTGCCATTCCCACTTGTGCTGTTTCTCTCGCTAAAACGAAAAATAAATCTTTTTAAAAATAACTTTAATTCTTTAGCATATAGTGATTGTCATAATCATCCTTATTTATTTGTTCTTAGATTTCAGAGATTCCTAAAAACTTACAGTTTAGGGACACATGGGTGCCTCAGTGGTTGGCAACTGCTTTTAACTCAGGACATGATCTTAGAGTTCCAGGATCAAGACCCACATTGGGCTCCCTGCATGGAGTCTGCTTCTCCGTCTGCCTATGTCTCTGCCTCTTTCTCTGTGTCTCTCATGAATAAATAATACAATCTTTAGAAAAAAATCTTACAGTTTATCTGTAAGTAGGTACATGAACATATAGATTATATCATATTGTTCTTACATAAATTTTAAAGGATTATTTCAAGAAATGACTAAGAATGAAAACACAACAAAGAATAAGCAAATAAGAGGTGAATTTCTACACTTATATGTATATTCTCTGCCAGCTTGTGGCAAAAGGAACATAGCGATTCTATAGTTAACAATAAAGCAATAAATATTTAATATTGGAAGAAAGACTATTTTTTAATATTTTTATATTTTTTTTTTTAGAGAGAGAGTGAGTGCATGCACACAGGGTAGGAAAAGGGCAGAGGGAGAGGGAAAGAGAGAGAGAGTTGTATGTAAGCAGACCCCACACCCAGCATGGAGCATGCAGGGGTCAATCTTACAACCTTGTCATCATGATCTAATATGATATTGAGAGTTGGGTGCTTAACCCACTGAGCCACTCAGGTGTCCCTGGAAGAAAGATCATTTAAAAACTCACATTCTCCCTAATAGTGATAAACTCTTTATTAGTGTGTATTAGCTCAGTATGGAAATTCCATTAATTTTATTCTTATTCTGTTTGTTTTGTAAGATACATGTCATTTGATCATAGTAGTACAGGCATATGATTTATAGTACAAGTGTTTCACATGCATTTCTAATGTTAAAAACATTTTGCTGATAATTGATATAAAAATTGGGGGTATTTTTAAAGACTATTTTTATTGTTGACAAGCATACAAGATTTAAAAAAACTACAAAGACAATAGATGAGAAGGTTTAACTTTGTTCTTCATTCTTGAAAGAGGCAGTTTGAAGCCAATAACTAGCTCAGCAGCAGATATCATAGATCTGATTAGCAAAAGATAGATAAATATATAATGGAGATTTCATGGAATAGTCAAGAATTTTTAAATAATTTAATTGAAATTGAATGACTGTTGTTTTAAATTTATAGCTTGGCATTTAGAATGCACATTGAACTGAAGGATGGACAATTCATCAATACTGTTTCTGTCTATAGTAAGAGATTTAGCTTGAATCCTCTGAATTACAGAGCAGCAAGTCTTACATATTAAGCAAACTGCTGTAATCCATAATTGAAGGTAGAGCCATGAAGTCAAAGGAAAGCATTCATTAAAAGACAAGAAAATTGTCTTATTGAGAGAAAATCACTTTTGGAATTTTCAACAGGCTCATAGATTTGTTAGCAAAAATGAAAGCCTAGCATGACAATTCTTATCCAATATCTATTGTCCTTTCTTCCTATCTTTGTCAGGACAGCAGTGTGCCCAGATAAATAATGATTTACCAAAGTTCTTTGCAGCTAGTGATGGATATTTTGTTTAACCAATGAAATGTAAGTGGAATACTGCCAAGTAATTGGGAAAAACATTTATAAGATAACTTGGGGTTGAGACAATAGCAATGGTTCTAAATTAATGGTAGATGAGAATTTAAAAAATATATTTTACTGATAATCATACTTCACAAAATGTAGATGAATTTAGTACTGTTCTTATGTTCTTTTTTTTTCTGTCTTCTGTTGAATAAAGAATCGATAGATTTAGCAGACTTCAGTACATTCACAAGACACCACAAATGAAGAAGAAAGTTCATATTCTAAGATTGGCAGAATGAAGACAGGAAACTGGTTTATTAAAAAGATTTTTGACAGCATCCAATTTCAGCCTCCACGTATCTATACTGTGATGTTAGATATAAAATAAATGCCTTATCTAGTCCACTAGAAGTTTAGCTTCCATTACCTGTAGCTGGTTATAATCACATATGTAATAAGAGTTGGCATCAAATACACTACATGGAAGTATTTATATATTCATAGAACATTCATTTTGGTTCTAGCTCTCGAATTTCTCGACATTCCTACATAGCACATGCTCTAGTTACATTGAACTACCTTAATCTTCTCATTGATATCTTCTTTATTGGGGATGCCCGGGTGGCTCAGGGGTTGAGTGTCTGCCTTTGCTCAGGTCGTGACCCCAGGGTCCTGGGATCGACTCCCATATGGGGCTCCCTCTATGGAGCCTACTTCTCCGTCCGCATATGTCTCTGCCTCTGTGTGTGTGTCTCTCATAAATAAATAAATAAATAAATAAATAAATAAATAAATAAATAAACTTTTTAAAAGTTAAAAAAAAACTTTTTTATTACTTACAAACTAGAATAAATGTCATATTCAGTATAAATCTGTTCTTGATTTTCTCCAACATACAAACATTTTTCTCGGTTGATCATTCCTATTGATATTATTGTTTAATGTTTGCCATATTACATCCTAATTTGGTCTTATCTTCTGATGTTCTTGAAGGACAATACCTTGTATTTGCATATAACTTTGTTATAGGCTCTTAGTAGTTAGTTGTAAGAAAATGCCAAATGATAAAAGAATAGCACGTCCATAATCCTTTTTCCAGAGAGAGCTTTTGATTTTTTTTTTTTCTTAACAGTGAATGTGTTTAATTGAAATAAAGAATTAGAAAAGCATCCAGAAAAAAGTGTGAGATGAAAAGGACAAAGAGCAAAAAAAGACCTCAATTGCTAAAGGGCTTCTCTATACCGTACAAAGTTTGGTTTAGCAAGACCTTACCTAACAATAGTATGACAGACATTTTTATCAGAGCTTTACAAATATTAACCCATCTAATGTTTATAATAATCTTGTGATGTATGCACTGATTTCACCAAGGTGGGAAAGGAACGCGAAAGGGAATACATAATTTTATATGTGGTGCTTTATCAGCATGAGTCCACATACCAAAAATACTAAATCTATATGTAATTTGTCCAGCTCCTTGCTTGATTAGTTGACTACAAATAGACTCTGATAGAATTTCCCAATGAAGCTGAGGTATAAAACATAACCTACTTTTTAAAACTTTTTTTGAATTTTCTGACAGAATCTTTTCATGTGAAACAAAGATAGAACACATCTCAACTCTACAATCTGCCAGTATGTCTTGTTTTTTACAAGATGTGTGCTAGACCGTAAGACTAAGTAGCAGAGTCTTTGAGAACATTTGGTTGGGAGAAATAGAAGAAGCAGATTTTAGGTAAGCCTGGGCAAGCCCCAAAGCTGAGATACGTCCTTGAACACTAGAGCTGTCCTCGTCTCTTCAGGTCCTCACAGATCTTCTTATTCACAACACTCCCACTGGAGTCTTCATATTCTTCCTCAGTGTCAGGCTGCCACCATTCTGATGCCTTCCGTAGTTTCAGGTTGGCCCACAGGGAACAGAACCTTCAACCCGTGTCACATTGGCAAAGTGGGCAGTGTTTGGGATGACCAAACCCTTCGTGCCATGGGCACGGCCACTCAACACAGTGCCCCTGGAAGGTACGTATAGACCTTGGTAGATATAATTTCCACAAATCTCACAGTTGTAGCTTAGATTATGAGTCTTATACCTATGCAGTAGGGAATGGGTTTGCCATCCCAGCCAAGGGTCAGGTTTTGGGGGTTATCCATGATCTCATCCTCTTCATCTTCACCTTCACTCTCACTGATCTGCTTCAACTTCTACTTCTCTACTTTTCTACTTCTTGCTTTTACCCCTGTCCTGGCCTGTTTGTGATGTACGTTTTCTGAGCTTGCTCTTGTAGGGTCCCACTACACTTCAGGCCTAAAGCGAAGAGTACAGATTTCAATCTGTCCAGACCAAGGGCCAACTCCTCCATAGAAGAGAATGCAGACAGGTCAAGATGGGCTCCAGCATGGATCAGGACACGGCTTGTCTGTTCTGGCCACCCAGGAAAGATACCATTCTCTCACTTCTCAAACTCATTATGGATCTTTACAAAAAGTTCAATCTGATCTTGGAGCAGCCTCGCTCGATCTGTGTGATCTCAGAGGTAGTCAAGCATCATCTCCAGGTATCTCTTGTATTTGGCATTCATCCCTTCTGTAGAAATGTTAAATAACTGCTCAACGATGGATAGGTGTGTTATATAATCCAGCTTCTCCTGAGACCTTCAGGTTAATGTATTTAGGGTTGACAGTCATGGACATGGAGGTAATGACCATAATCTCTTTATCTGTTAACTTCACCAAGTTCCATGTCTCTTCGCTTGGATTCTCTCAAACCTTCAGAAGCTCCTCAAACTCCACTGACATTAGCGCAGAGATCTCATTTGGGTCTTTCTGGTAGAATTCCTTTATTTGCTTGAGTATGTTATGAAATTCAGCAAATTTGTTGGGTCTTGAAATGGCATTGAGTTCCTCCTTATTTTTTTTTTTATTTTGTATATATGTTTTATTGGAGTTTGATTTGCCAAAGTATAGTATAACACCTAGTGCTCATCCCATCAAGTGCCTCCCTCAGTGCCCTTCACCCAGTCACCCCATCCCCCCACCCACATCCCCTTCCACTACCCTTTGTTCGTTTCTCAGAGTTAGGAGTCTCTCACAGTTTGTCTTCCTCTCTAATTTTTCCCACTCATTCTCCTTCCTTTTCTTTATAATCCTTTTCACTATTTCTTATATTCCCTGTATGAGTAAAACCATATGATGTTTGGAGAAAATGGAGAAAGAAATGGAGAAAATGGCATGAGAGATAGGAATGTTTGAGGGGACTTTACATGTGATTCTTTTGTATCTCTTCAAATTCCCCTCCACAGACGACTTGGATTACACTACTGAGAAACTTGATGAGGAAAGCACTAGCATTAAAAATTCTACCTACTGAAGACTAGAAATAAGGCAAAAGATGCTACCATTGATATTCACTCCTTGATTTTTTTAGCATTGATACTAAATGCTATTCTGAGACTACTGAGACTCCAAGAATCCAAATGGTAGTTTATAATTGCCAGAGATAAATTAGATCTCAGCTTTAAAAAACAGATTTGTGGCTGTGATTAAAGGATGCTCAGGTGTCAATAACTAAAATAATTAGATAATGCACTTAGGGATCACTTAATTTATACAGCTGAAACTGGATGTCTTTCAAATAGAGATAGTTTTAATTGCCACGAAAATTAATGGTCCATCCTCCAATTTCTCAACATGACTAAGGTCACAGATTCATCATCACCTCTTAAGGGAAAGTTATACAATCTCCAGAAAAGATTTTCCAATCACACTACAAATATACATACTACAAGTCTCAGTCCTAACCTTTCCTCTATGGACCAAAGACTCTTTAATTGAGTAACAGGGCTCTAGAGAAAGAGAAATAAACCAATCTTAGAATTTTTGGACATTACTCTGTACTTATAATGTTTTCTCAAACACAGAGTGCCATTCAGTCTGCTGGGTAGGCTTAGGGATCATGGGAATCAGTTAGGAAATATAATTTATCCCAAGAATGTCTTACAGTGATCTCAGTGCATACAAATTCATCTTACATATATATCTACGGTCAGTGAATGCAGGTTTAGACCAGATATACTTAGAAACTGTCAGAATCATCCAATTTGATACCTGAAATGTTTGGAAGGAGATTTATTTTTGGAGGAAAGGCCAAGTACATGGGCCAAGTGTCAGGGAGTTCCAACTCCATAGCAAACTTTAAAACAAAAGCAATATTGCAGGACAATACTGAAGGACAAAGTTTAGTGCAACTACTAAAAAGCTAAAAGAAAAAAATCTAAAAGATTCTTAACATAGCACCTTTTAAGTTGCTTATTTGGGTTTCACAGAACACAATTTGTGTGTGTGTGTGTGTGTGTGTGTGTGTGTATACACTCTGCTCTAAGAAAAAAGGTTTTTTTTTAATTTTAAAATGATAAAAAATGTTTTTAGAACACTTCATGTAAAATGGAATACATAAACATTTTATTTTAAAACTCCTTTTAGGATTCTCTTTCCAAGAAGCTAAAGAATAAATTATCAAGATTTCAAAACTATAAATATATTCCCAAGAAAGAGTTTTAGTAAGAAAGTAGCATAAAGATAATATATAAAGATGGTACAACACAGAATGGTTTAGAGGTTAGAATTTAATATAAAATCTTAGGATTCCAGACAGAAAATAATTTTGTTTAAAGTGAAGTATGTATGTTTTTAATATAAAGATATGAATAAAAGACATTTAAAAAGGCATGTCTATTATCCTTATAGGAAGAGAGTAAGTAAAATTTAGTGGAGGAAGTAGATGTAATTTAAAAACCTTTGGTTAAATAACAAATATCACATATAATAAACAAAACGTTTAAAGCAAATTTAAAGTGGTTCTAGCATTCTCATCGTCTATAGCATGCACAGAGAATAATTTGGAAAGATATTTTTAGAATAGAAAAAAAATGTTACTCATTATTCTGCAGGAACACTATCACTCATGGATAAAATCTAAGATAAGCAATAGATACAAGTAATCACTATGTGAAATACCCTAAGAAATTTGTTATTCCTATCTTTCAGTCATAAGTTTACCATATACACCCAAGGGACAATACTTTCATGGAGTTCTTTTTTTCCTTCTGTGCCCTGTAATAACATTCCCTTATTTATGTCATGGCTGTGCTAAGGTGTTATGTGTTGTCAAATTTCCATATCATTGAGTAAATATTTCAGTTTGGAATTTGTTATCTGCTGTGATGCTTTGTTAAGAGCTAGAACATCTGGGGTATGCCCTTTGTATCAATTTATTTCTTTATATTATTGGATATACATCTGTTATACCCACTTTTCATGGGATAAATGGTTTTCCCTCAGAATTCATTAAAGTCCTAACCTCCAGTACCTCAAATATGGCCAACATATTGGTCTTTAAAGTCTTAACATAGATATTCATGTTAAAATGAGGTCATTAGGTTGGGGCCTAATCACTGACATTATATAAAGAGGAAATTTGGATACTGACAAGCACACAGAAGGGTATCATGTGAAGAGAAAGATGTCAATTGAGATGAAGCTTCTAGAAGCCAAGAATAGTCAAAAGATTGCCAGTGATCTATAAGAAACTAAAGGAGGCACATAAAATAGATTATATCTCACAGTTCTCAGAAAGAACTAATCCTGACTATACCTTGATCTCAGACTTCTAGCCTCCAGGACAGTGAGAAAACAGATTTCTCTTGTTTTGGACACCCAGGTTCTTTTTTTTTATTTTAATTTTTTTATTGGAGTTCAATTTGCCAACATATAGCATAACATCCAGTGCTCATCCCACCAAGTGCTCCCCTCAGTGCCCATCACCCAGTCACCCCAACCCCCACCCACCTCCCCTTCCACTACCCCTTGTTCGTTTCCCAGAGTTAAGTGTCTCTCATGTTTTGTGACCCTCACTGATATTTTCACTCATTTTCTCTCCTTCCCCTTTATTCCCTTTCACTAATTTTTATATTCCCCAAATGAATGAGACCATATAATGTTTGTCCTTTTCCGATTGACTTACTTCACTCAGCATAATACCCTGCAGTTCCACCCATGTTGAAGCAAATGGTGGGTATTTGTCATTTCGCTGCATCTGTATCTTTGGGGTAAATTTCCAGCAGTGCAATTGCTGGGTTGTAGGGCGGGTCTATTTTTAACTCTTTGAGGAACCTCCACACAGTTTTCCAGAGTGGCTGCACCAGTTCACATTCCCACCAACAGTGCAAGAGGGTTCCCCTTTCTCCACATCCTCTCCAACATTTGTGGTTTCCTGTCTTGTTAATTTTCCCCATTCTCACTGGTCTGAGGTGGTATCTCATTGTGGCTTTGAATTGTATTTCCCTGATGGCCAGTGATGCAGAGCATTTTCTCATTTTCTCTTTAAAAGATTGAGTTCTCATTTTATTCATTAGATTCTAGACAGACTGGTAAAATTTCTCTAAAAGCATAAAATGGAAGAAGGAGTTCCAGAATTGCAAGTAGACAAAAGAATATAAAGCAAAAGAAAAATATAGAAAAAAAATGAAGATTAACATTAAGTGCCTTGTAGAGTTAGAGTAGAAAATGTCTAAGTTGTATGGAATAAAGGTGTGCTATGATAGGGAAGCATGAATCATGATGTTGGAACCAGAATAGCTCTGCATGCTTTACTTATTCAAGTTAAAACCATGAAATGAAGAACTACCAAGTTTCAAGAGCTGGAAACATTCAAGGAAGACATGGGGCATTTAGTATAAACTTCAAAAAGTACCTGACTTGGGAGTAAAATAAAAAGGCCTTAGAATAAAACATATTCTACTTGGTCAAAATAACATAACATGAAACATAACATGCAAATAAAATAAAATCCGCTTATAAACAAACTTTGAAAGAGTAAAGCTTATCCATAAATTAAAAAAAAAATCACTTAACAAAAGTCAATACTCTAAAGAAAGACAATAAATTTCAAGCTGATCAATATAAGCCTATGCATACCATTTATTAATTTGAATACAAAGATACAAAGCACATTACTTAGGATGCTGAGATTGTGAGACTGTAAAAAAAAAATAATACTAACGTATATCCTAAATTAAAAGGGTAGAAAAAGTTATGCCATGCAGACACTGATTATACAAAATCAAGAATGTCTATGTTAATATACTTCAAATAGAATTCATAATGAAGAATGTTACAATGCACATAAAAGGATATTTCATAACAACAAAGGTATCAATTAAGTTAATAAAAGTATTATACAGCACCAAATATATATACTTTTAATAAAAGGGTTTGAAAATACAAGAAGCTACAACTGAAAGAGAAATAGAAAAATGCAAAATATATTCAGAGCTTCTATAATTCTCTCTTAGATACTGACAGTGTTTAGTACACAAAAAGGCTATAAAAGACATTAACATGACCTTATTGACATGGACTCAGCAGTAGCAGAATAAACATTCCTTTTAATTTCACAAGTGAATTGACCATGATAGGCCAGATGCTCTTTCATAAAATATATAATGATTAAATTCTTTATAGATTATCCTCTGAGCAAAAGAGATCCTATTAAAAATCCATAAAAAATAGTATCTGAAAAATACCTAAATTTTGTAAATTAACATACTCTTAAAAGCTAATGGACCAAAGGAAAAAATACAAGTGAAATTAGAAAATATTTTAAATTGAATGATAAGGAAGACACAACATCTTAATTTTGGGGGGATGTATGGGATCCCTGGGAGGCGCAGTGGTTTGGCGCCTGCCTTTGGCCCAGGGCGCGATCCTGGAGACCCGGGATCGAGTCCCATGTCGGGCTCCCAGTGCATGGAGCCTGCTTCTCCCTCTGCCTGTGTCTCTGCCTCTCTCTCTCTCTCTCTCTATCTCTGTGTGACTATCATAAATTAAAAAAAAAAAAATTGGGGGGGGATGTGTGTAATGATAGGAAAGGAAAGGAAAGGAAAGTCGTATCTTTAAATGTTATAATGGAGAAAAGAAAAATATAAAATATATGATTCCCCCTTAAGAAATACGAAAATCACAGAGAATTAAATGACAAATAAGTAATAATAAATAAAACAGACAATGATAAGACAAAAACAAAAAAAAATCAATGAAACAAAAATTTGTGTTTAAAACATCAGTGATTTGGTAAACATTTAATTAGACTATAAAAGAAAAATAGATAATGCAAATTACTAAAATTAAAAGTGAAAGAGATCATTACAGAGTCAACAGAGAGTAAAAGAATGAAAAGGAACATTATTTTTTCTTAATCATGATAAGTGCACTCTTTTTTTTTAATTAATTAATTAATTAATTTATCCATGAGAGACACAGAGAGAGAGAGAGGCACAGGCAGAAGGAGAAGCCGGCTCCATGCAGGGAGCCCCACATGGGACTCGATCCCGGGTCTCCAGGATCATGCCCTGGGCTGCCCTGAGAAGTATACTCTTTAATCCCTATCCCCTATTTCCCACCAGATCCACCCACCAACCTCCCCTCTGGTAACCATCAGTTTGTTCTCTATAGTTAAGAGTCTGTTCCTTGGTTTGTCTCTCTCTTCTTTCTACTTTGCCCATTTTTTGTTGTTGTTTTTTAAATTCCACATATGAGTGGAATCATATGGTCTTTGTCTTTCTCTTATTTTGGTTAGCATTGTTCTCTAGCTCTATGCACGTTTTTGGAAATGGCAAGATTTCATTTTTTTTCCTATGGCTGAATGATATTCCGTTGTACACACGTACCACATCTTTATCCACTTATCCTTTGATGGTCACTTGAGCTGCTTCCATAATTTGGCTATTATAAATAATGATGCCATAAAATGGGGATGCATGTATCTCTTTGAATAACTATTTTTGTATTTTTTGGGAAAATAGCCAATAGTACAAATTACTCAGTCATAGGGGAGTTCTATTTTTAACTTTTTGAAAAACTTCCATCCTGTTTTCAAAAGTGGCTGCACCAATTTGTATTCCCACCAATGGTTCAAGAGTGTTCCTTTGTCTCCACTACTCCACCAACACTTGCTGTTTCTTGTGTTTTTTTTTTTTTTTTTTTTCAGTCATTCTGACAGGTGTAAGGTGATAAGTCACTATAGCTTTGATTTGCATTTCCCCGATGATCAGTGTTGTTGAGCATCTTTTCATGTGTCTGATGGCCATCTGTATGTCTTCTTTGGAGCAATGTCTGTTCATGTCTTCTGCCTATTTTTATTTTATTTCAATTAATTGACCTATGGTGAATTATCAGTTTCAGAGGTGGAGTCTAGTGATTCTTCAATTGCATGTTAGACCCAGTGCTCATTACATCAAATGTCCACCATCTAATTACCCCTTCCCCTCCCACCTACCCTCCAGCAACCCTCAGCTTGTTTCCCATAGTTATGAGTCTCTTATAGTTTGTCTTGCTCTCTGATTTCATCTTATTTTATTTTTCCCTCCCTTCCCTTATGACAATCTATTTTGTTTCTTAAATTCCACATATGAGTGAAATCATATATTATCTTTCTCTGACTGACTTATTTTGGTTAGCATAGTCCCTCTAGTTCCATCTACATTGTTGAAACTGGTAAGATTTCATTTTTTTAGTGGCTGATTAGTATTGTCTAAATTCTGTGCACTTTTAATTGGGCTATTTATTTTTTTAGGCATTGACTTGTATCAGTTCTTTGTATATCTTGGATACTAACCCTTTACCAGATATGTCACTTGCAAATATCTTCTCCCATTCCACAGGTTGACTTTTAGTTTTGTTGACTGTTTCCTTCACTGTGTAGAGGCTTTTATTTTGATGTAGTCCCAATAGTTTATTTTTGCCTTTTTCCTCTTACCTCTGGAGACATATTAATAAGTTGTTACAGCCAAAGTTAAAGAGGCTGCTGCCTGTTTTCTTCTTTAGGACTTTGATGGCTTCCTGTCTCACATTAAGTCTTTAACCCATTTTGAGTTTATTTTTGTCAACGGTGAAAGAAAGTTGGTCCAGTTTCATACTTTTGCATGTTTCAACACGATTTGTTGAAAACATTGTCTTTTTCCGTTGGATATGTTTTCTTGCTTTGTCGAGGATTAGTTAACCATATGGGTCCATTTCTGGGGTTTCTGTTATATCCCACTGATCTATGTGTCTTATTTTTATGGCAGTACCATAATGTTTTATTACCATTTTTTAAATATAACTTGAAATCTGGAATTGTGATGCCTCCAGTTTTGTTTTTCTTTCTTTTTTTTTTTTAAGATTTATTTATTTATTTGGGAGAGGGGAGGCAGAGACAGAGAGAGAGAGAAAGAATCTCAAGAAGACTCCTCGATAAACAGACAACCAGACGTGGGATTTGATCCCATGCTCCTGAGATCATGAACTGAGCTGAAATCAAGAGTCATGTGTTTAACCAGCTGAGCCACCCAGGCACCTGTCTTTTTTTGTTGTTGTTGTTTGTTTTGTTTTGTTTTGTTTTCAAAATTGCTTTAACTATTCAAGGTCTTTTGTGCACACATACAATTTGAAGATTGTTCTAGTTCTGTGAAAAATACTTTCAGTATTTTGATAAGGATTGCATTATATCTATAGATTGCTTTGGGTAGTATAGGCATTTTAAAGATATCTGTTCTTCCAACCTATGAGCATGGAATGTCTTTCAATTTCTTTGCATCATCTTGATTTCTTTCATCAGTGTTTTAATATTTTCAGAAGATGAAAGGAACATTACAAAACAAATGTTTGCCAGGGACTAACAGCTTCAATAAAGTGGGTGTTTATTTTGAAATACAGAAAATATTCAAACTGACATAAGAAGTAGAAATATGAAAAGCCATGATTAAAGATATTGAAGTGTTTTTAAGCAAACAAAAGAAAGCTTGTGTTAGATTATAAAAGAAAACTTCTTTTATGTGGGAGGATTATGGAATGATCATTTAAGAAAGTAACCATAATGATGAGGAGGGGGAAAAAGGCAGTAAGTGTAAAAGTCCCTAAGTAGAAAAAAATCTTTCTTGACTTTGAGCAATTGAAAGAACATCAGTGATTTTGGATCACAATGACTAAGAGGCTCTAAGAAGTAGGAAGTGATTTCTAGAGGTCGATAGGTATTATAATACTCATAGATTAAAAAATGCATTTAATAAGCTGCTATGTGTCTTTAATAAATTATTTAATACAAGTTATAAATAGAATATCAAAGTATAATAATATGGACCTTCATGTCTTTTTTCTTTTCTTTTTTTTAAGATTTTATTTATTTATTCCTGAGAAAACCAGAGACAGAGGCAGAGGCACAGGCAGAGGGAGAAGTAGGCTACCTGGGATGAGCACCATGTGGAACTCGATCCCAGGACCCCAGGATCACACCCTGAGCAGAAGACAGATGCTCAACCACTAAGCTTCCCAGGCGTCCCTTCATGTGTTTTTTCAAAAGTCATCTTCTCATTAAATGCCATTCCTGTTGCTATCCTATATGATGATATTTTATTCCCTCAAATCCTGAAGTTTGAAACCTCCTATATTCATCCTTCTTAGCCAATTTGTTTTTCTCCTTTATATATTAATATTTTTTTCTTATCTTTCTTCACTACTGAAATACAAACCTCATGAAGACAGTTTTTTAGGACTTCTTCATTTGCTTTGTATTCTCAGTACTTAGAGACGTTGCTAGCACATAATAAGCTCTCAATATTTTTTTTAATGAATGAATGATTAACAGCCAAAACAGTGAATGATCAGGAAATTCAAATGCAAAATTTGTGAATGTCATTCCCAAAAAAAGCATACATGACTTCTTTTCAACAGAAAGAAAGAAGAATGCAGACCATCCATGAAATGAAAATCTATTTCTCCATGGGCTGTTATGCATGAAAATTTAATAATGACCAGTGCATCTTCAACAATTTTAAGCAAGAAGAATATATTTCACGCATCTCTTCCCAAGGCATCTGAATGGGATAAACTGCTTCATTGCAGGTGCATAGAGATCATGGTCACTTCTTTAGTACCAATCCCAATAGTGCACATTATTCAATGCCAATATGAATGGAGGTCAGATTTCTGTAGGTAAGTCATTCTACTTTGAACACTTGTGATGCACATAAGTAACACTGTCAAGAACATGTCAAGCCCATACAACAAAAGAATGGAAGAAGGCATGTAAATTTGAAAATGAGAACAACCATCCCCCTCTTCACCTTTGGCTGACATAATGTCTTGTGACCTATATAACCAAAGACACATAGGATGTCACTAAGTTTATTATCTATCCACCTGAAGTATGTAATCTTGACAGTTAGACAACTGTGTATCAAAATCTGCTACATCGAAAGGCGAATGAAGTCTAAAGTACATGCTAGTGTGTTTAATGCCTGTGTATACAAATAATTATCACACTAGCAATATTGATAAATATAAAACATTGGAGTCAGATGGATCCTGACTTAAATATCAGTGTTATCACTTCCTACTTTCCAAGATTTCCTAATTTACTAAATATATCTAAATTGTGTTCCCTGATAGCCCAAATCCCACAATTCCAATAAGATATTTATGAACAGTGATATAATGTATTTACGATGTCAACAGAGCTTATTATCATCATATGCTAATTGGTTCTTCTCTATTAGGCATCCGTATTCCAGGCACTGAATTGAAAGAAGATACTTGAAAATGCTTTCTCAGGAAATGACATGGTAAACATTTCCCGTGTGTTAGAGCCCCCAGCACGACTGCAATCATAACATAAAATGCTTAAATATTGATTTTAGGATAATACAACATTTAAAAAGTACCAAGGATGATTTCTATTTTTAAGGTTTATTTATTTATTAAAGAAAGAGAGAGAGAGAGGGAGAGAGAACATGGGGAGGGGAAAAGGGAGAAGGACAGGGAAATTAAAGCAGACTGCACGGAGTGCAGAGCCCAGTGAGGGGCTTGATCTCATGACCCTGAGATCAGGACCTGAGCTGAAATTAGGAGTTGGATGCTGAACCAACTGTGCCACTCAGGCACCTCAAGGATGATCTTATTAATAGGGTTGGGTCACAAGTTCTTTTTATCCTAATGCTTTTGCATTGAAGCACTTGATAACTACAGTGATCCAAAATTATTCCAAATGGGGTACTATTAACAAAGCAATCACCTTAAATATCTCTTGTCTATGCTACTCACGAAGAAGGAAGAATGACTTTTCTATATTTCTGACAAAAACTCTGTTCTTAACTAAAAGTCATTTTAAAGTCATGTGTTTCCTATAAAAGCTCATGCCATTTTTCAGAAAACAAAAAAAAAAGCTGCTTAGGCCTGTCCCAAAAGTTGTAGCTTGTCTATGTGAGATGATGACTAATTTGTTATTTAGAAAATAATCCCAGAAACAAATGCACCGATTGCTTTTAGGTAACATCCGCCCACCAAAATTACCACCTTTGGAGATGTAAAATTTTAGGTTAATAAATAGCTATCTGTATTGTAAAGTACATGTATTTCAATAAGAATACTGTAGTATTTTAAATTTTGCTTTATATGTAAATAAAAGATAAACACTCATATGAGTGAAGAAAACTCTTTTTACCTATAATTAAAGCCAAGGCTATAATAGGCAATTAGACCTCACTCTGCAAATGTACTTCTGAATCATAAAGATATATTTTATATGGAGTATCATTTGTAATGAGAATTGTGGTAATTACCTCATATTTTTTCCATCTTATATAAATGATCTTAGAGTAATTATCTAATAGAACTCTTTTCTTCCTGGGAGGCATTTGCCAAAATGTTATTTCTATAGGTAAATGTAGCATTTCAGAAGAGTATAGAATAAATCATAGAGGATGATAGAGCAAATTGAAGATTTAGGGGACTACAATAAATAAACCACAGATGCTATTATAACGTTTCATACATCATTGTATTATTTACTCATTCATTAAATACATATTTTGGCAAGGTAGGCATTCACTACTGTCAGAGATGCATAAAAATATAACCACTTTTATTTTAAAGGGAGGAAAAATCTCCAATAAATATAACCCATTTTCCTCAGAGAATAATATACTTACGTTAAGTAATTTCAAAAAATAAATGGAATAAAATACTGTAACAAGGGGACTGAAAATATTCTTTAAAGTATTTTAACATTTAAAACATGAATTTCCACAATTTTCTACCAGTGTGGAATGAAACTTCAGTTGGTTTTTCCACTTGTGTGATTCTCAAGGTTAGAGGTATTTTTTCCAGTGGATTTCAGTAATTAGATTTTATTCATTAGAGTCTTTTGTTAGTTAACATGAACATGTTTTTATTCTCTTTTTAGAATTTTTGGCAGCTTACTTTAGTAGGACTACTCATCATGACAAAAGCATAAATGTCAGCTCTGCAGCTTGTTGCTACGGTTAGCTTCAACAAGAATGTCAGAAGAAGTGACAAGGCATAAAGTGATTCAGAGTGATGACATTCCTGTTGATAATAGATTGGCTTCCATTGCTGCAGCAGCTTTAATCTCTGAAACCTCTCATTTCTTAAAAAAAAAAAAAAAAAAAAAAAGAAAAGAAAAAAAAAAAGGAGAGACAGAGAACTCCATTACTCAGTAGTGGGAAATTTCAATCTTTCTACCAAACGTTGTCAGAATTATCTTCAGATGATTTAAAAGGTCACACTCACTTTATTTGTTGGATTATTTTTTGCAGTGTAAGTATGAACAGAGATCAACTATCATGTATAGATTTGGGAACCATGCCATCATTTATTTCTGAATATAATCTGTAGTGTGTAAATAGTAACTATTCATGAGTAGTATGGCATTCTGAACCAAAATGTCATGGAGACAGAAGAGGAACATTTTTTTTGAATATGCCGCGGACTATTTAGACATCATAGTGTTGGCTTTCTTGTGCATGGTGAGAACAACTCAGCACTACCCATTTGCATATAACATCTCTTCATTGATTTTTATGATAAAGTTTAAAAGAAGATAAAGATTGTCACTTAAATTTGTAGAAATTTCCTTTTCAAGTTTATCTACATAATCTTAATTTAATCAATTTAAATTAAAAAACTTAATATTGACTAGTTCTTTCAAATTCTAAAATTAGAGTCATTCTTTGTAACCTATTATGCTTAAAATAGTTTTCCATGGATTTAGCAATTAAAGAATTACTTAAGCCTCTAATAAAGTATGTTTCATAGCTGGTTCTACTATATTTTACATGTTTTGACATTTACATATCTGTATTATGTTTATGAGAGTTTAGAACATGATTTAGAGATATAAAAATCTAAGAAATACTTACAGTAAGTGGACTGTAATATGTCAAGTAGATCAATATATCAATACTATATCAACAGAAGAAATGAGATTTAAAACCTAAAATTACTTGAAACTACATGGAAATACCTATCCTAGTAAATAAGACAGAGTCTGTGCTTCTAGGACTTACTGTTAATAGATAGCAAATATTACTCTGATCTTAAGATAAACTCTTAATGATTATGACACTCAAAAATAAGATGAAACTCAGGAACTGGAAAACCATATTACATAACTTATTTATATTAGTCTATCTCTTTATCTTTGTACTCAGTCTTAGATGAATATCTATCATACAAAGGTGATCTCATCTATTCCCTAAGAACAAAAAACCCAAACTCTCATTAGGCAACATATGCAAACCAGTGTGATGTCCAAACTCTCCCCATAAGGTCTAAATTTGGTAGTTGAACTCCACACATTGAGAGAAGGACAAAAATAAAATTTTGGCTAATATACAACTCATAGAAGTATACCTAGAAAAAAAAAATACATATTTTATTTATTTGTTCATGAGAGACACAGAGAAAAAGAGAGGCAGAGACACAGGCAGAGGGAGAAGCAAGCTCCTCACAGGGAGCCCAATGCAGTACTCAATCCAGGATGGGATCACACCCTGAGCCAAAGGCAGATTCTCAACCACTGAGCTACCCAGGTGTCCCTATAGTTTACATATTTGTGCTAGCCAGGAGACTGCAGTTGGCATTTACTAGACTTTATCTACCACTTTGCACATAGCCAGCATGTAAGCTTGTCTAGTTTTTTTGCCTGGTAAGTTGACTCAAACCTCCATTTTGAAAGATCTGAGGCTTCAGTGATCCTTGATTTATCGAGCTGCTGTGTATTCCCTCTAAACTCGGTCATGGAAGTACTAAGAGGTATTCCAGTGAGTTCTACAGGTTCCAAATATTCCACCAAATATTTCACTGTGGGCTAATTTTGTAGCAGAAAACTAACACTGTAGATCAATTTTATGGTTCAGTGGATTAAAGGTCACTTTATTCATGATGTCAGTTCAAGTCTCATAGTCAGGCTATATCACAGTCATATGTTCAGTTTCTCTCTGGACTGAGGAAAAACACAAGAGATGCCTTTCAAACAAAGAATAATTTTCACTAATGAAGTGCATTATTTGGCTGCAAAATCTTCAGAATCTGTGCTAAAAAATATTGTAGTGGAACGAACCAAAGATCCATGAGCCATCCTTTATATGATTGGCAGTGAGACCACCATTGTAACTGTTGCCTTATGAGGCATAATTTTCAGGAAACTTTTATTTCAGTTGAACTTCCTACAGAGCCTTACTTTTTTCTTTGACTCCACTCAAAAACTTTCAGCTAAAGGAGTTAGTGGATAATGAGTTGGAGTAGGAAGCCCATTGTGGTTTATGTTGCCTCTAAAATCTGAAGAGACCGAAGATGAAATTTTCCACTTTCTCAGTGTTAGGCAGTACAAAATGGTCTTTCAATTTAGAGGGCGTTTCCCTACACATTCAAAACTGGTGGGCCCCTAGAAACTTTGATAATTTTCATTTTGTTTGTCTTTTACCCCTAGCATGCATCAGTTTCACTAGAGTATCTGATTAGTAGCTACTTTCTGCTTACCAGATCCCGTCATTTTGATTTACCAAGAGGGGAACACCGTGACTTTTGCAGAATATTCAGATAACTGATTTCCCTATGACTCTTTTAAGACAGACAGCATGAGAGTTGATACAGCCCTGAGATAAGACAGGCCAAGGTACTTACTGTTATTCCTCCCCATGACAGTGAAGTGCTTCTCCTCATCCCTACTAATTGCTTTGGAAAAAAACCATAATTTGCACTGCTTTACAGGGAATGAATTGTGAGTTGATCTAGTAAAAGTACAATATGTGAAGCAGCAACTAGGTTTAAGTTTTAAGTAACAAGCAATCGATGTGGTTTATGCACCAGCCAAACATGTCAGTCAAGTGGAAAATTTGAGAAAATCACCACTTTTTTTTATCTTGTGTGTCTTAGGTATTGATGCTAATTTCTGAAATTCCTCCAGGAGTAAAGTGTTGCTTATAGTTTCTTAAAAAAGAGAAATTTGGAGATCTTCTACTTAACTCTTTCCTTTCTTTCACAGCATCTTCATTTTCAGGGAGCCAAATGCAGGCATTCTGGGGTTTACAAAATAGATCTATTCAAATCATATAATTTCCTTGTGAGAATTACTGTACTACAGAACCTGGACAAAGCTTCTGTAGTACTTATCATTCAGTGTTCACGAATATTCACTCGCACCAATGATGCCCACATAGTATTTCTGATACTTAGGCATTAGAATCTACCCAGTGTTAGCATCAATTTATTCCTGATAATTTTAGGTCACCAGAGTGGCTATTCTGATATATAGCTCCAGGTCTCTCTGTGGGATGCTTGGAGGAAGATCTACTGGATATATGTGTGGTGGTGTGGTGGTTCTTGACTAGAGGTGGGTCAGTTACTGGTTTGATGTAGGAACTAGTTTAGCAACTATGACTTCCTATTACGGGAATTCAAATCAAGCATCCATGCACAATCCACATTTTATTTTAATAAAGTCTTATTTCAAAATAAGATTTTATTTTACTGCCATCTACTCATTTTTAAAGGTGTTGAGGGCCATTAACAGTTACAGATTTTTGGATGTCAAACCAAAAATTACCATCCCATCCATGCTTCTGATTAAGTCATTTTACCTACATTGTCTCTGATATTTAATCACAGTGACCTGACCTCTGTCACTCCAGAATGCCACTATTACAGTTGAAGAGGGACCCTCATTTCAAAAGTGAGATTTCCTTTTCTTATTCACAATCTAAGGAGCTTTCCGTGAATGCTCGTGCTCCTATCACTAATACATTTTTCAATGTCTTGGAGAAAGGACTATCCTCAGAGTCCCTTCTGTCAATACCTATTGGTGGAAGGTAGGTGAGCTTTACATAATAAATCCAACACATGATTTGTGCCTTCACATTTTTTTTCTCCACAATAAACCAAGTGAGCTCAGGAATCTTAACATAATTTGATGTAGATAATGAGACTGTTAAACCTAGGCTACATGTATCGAATCAAGCAAAGTGCTAAGGCTACTTCCAGCTGCCAAAAATAGTACATTAAAGCCCTAAATATGATGAGCTGTCTGCATATAGATAATTTCAGCCAAATTCATCCTTATCCTCCAGCTTAATACTCCTCAATTCATTCCCATATAAACTCATAAGATGCTTGCTGTTAAAACTTGCAAGATCTTTCAATTCCTTGGGTGTGTAAGCCATGTTTTTCTGCTCAAGGTTTTATAATCCTCCTCTTGGGATCAGACTTACTTTATGGGCTTGGAGTCCAAAAGAGATGAATGATTTGTGTTTTCAAAGGTCTTCAATTCATCTAAATCTACATTAATATCCTCAAACCAAGTCTGAGCTACTTCATCTTACTCTACTAATGCCACAACCTTGGCTTAAGAAATTTGGCAAGCTTACATATTAAACTTGATTTATGACTTCAGCATTGACTACAATCGTAGTGGGCCTGATGCTCAGATATTCTCCTAGTCTATTCCAGAAGCTATAAGAAAATGCCATAGATTGGATCAATTGGGAAATAAATAAAAGAAATTTATTTCTCACAGTTTTGAGAGATGGAAGTCTAAGTTTAGAGGGCCAGCATGGTCAATGAGGGCCCTCTTTAGATCAGTCTTTTGGTCATATTCTATTGTGGCAGAAGGAATGAAGTACCTCTCTAGGGCATTAATCGCATGCATGAGGGCTCTAACCTCATAAGCTAATAACACCCAAGAGGTTTCATCTCCTAATAGCATCACTTTGGATATTAATTTTTTAATACATGGATTTTGGTAAGAAACAAATAGCCTATTAGCAGATATAGATGTCCTGAACTTATAGAGAATAAGATATTGTCTTAATATCTCCACAAAGTCCTCTGTGTCTCTGTTCATTCTTTTAGCTGAGAAGTCAAAGCCCTGAGCTTATCATTTTATTTCTTCAAGCTCTCCAATGTCTTCAGAAACAGCCAGACCATTCTATAAAATTGTAGCCACAATTTGTACTATACAGTTATATGCAGCTGATATTGAGATTGACTTGATGTCCCTAATTCTCACTTTACATTTACATGTAAAAGTTCAATAAAATGTGTATCCTTTTCTTCTATTGTTTTTTGTCAGATTAATCCTCAGTCCCAGCCAAAGATCCTTAAAAGGATATTGGAAAATTTCTCACTTCCCTACAGGGGCTTATGTAATTAAGTGTAGGGCAAAAACATTCCTTCTAATACACAGTAGTTTAGCAAAGGACTGACATACGTAGTTTTTTTTTATTTTGTTAAAATATTTAGTTAGTTTAGAGAGGGAGAGAGAGTGCTGGAACGAGGAGCAGAGAGAAAAGAAAAGAGATACCTATGCAGACTGAGCACAAACTCCAATGCAGGGCTCCATCTCACAATTCTGAGACATGAACTGAGCCAAAACCAAGAGTTGGATGTTCAATGAACTTTGCCACCCATGCACCCCAGACACATCTGGCTTTAAAGAAAAATATCAGAAAATATTTTTATGGATTAAAAATAACTTGGCACTTAAATATTTTTTTTTGTAAATTGGGGTAAAAGAAAAATAACGATAATTTTAAAAATGTTTAAATTGTAAATTTGTATTAAATTCTACAAAATAAACATTAAGCTAAGGCTTCACTCAAATTTTGTTTTTAACCTTTGAGTCATTCTATTTATGATAAGAAATTTTGTCCATTAGTTAATTTCACAGAAATCTTTTTTTTAATTTCACAGAAATCTTATTTTAACTATAACTAATGTCAACCTTTGAAAATTTTTTTTTCTGTTAAAATAAGTGTAGTATTACACTTCTAACCAAGATGGAGTAACATCCATTGTTGACTTATTTTTATTTTGGGACTATAACAATAATAACCATACAAGTAAATACTGCTTTTTTTATATTTATTTGGACTTAATAGAATAATTTCCATATTCATTCATATTGTATTCTATCATTCCTGCTTGTTGTCAAAAATATCAGGACATATTTATATGAACTTTGGACATAAATTACCTCAAAAACCAAGACACTAATTATTTATTTGAATTCTCTTCTCATTTCCAATTTATACATTGCTATGCCTTTTTCCATTTATAGTTTATGTGCTTCTGATTATAGAATAAGTCAGTGAAGTAAAAACTTCTATTTGTGTTTCTGAAATTTATCTTATACATAAAATGAAGGTCAATGCAAATTTAACAAAAAAGCTCTGAGTATCTTTTAGGTTAAAATTTTTGCTTTTGTCTCTTCACCAAAAAAAACATGCTTTAAAATAAGATGTAATGAATTACTTGCTAAAATGGATAGGGTATTATCGAGAAAAATAGTTATCTATTAAACTTAAAAGTGCACAGTCTAACCCACATAAGGCTAAAATTCACATGGAAAATATATATCTAGGCAATTGTGCCAAGTCTCATGAATAGAAGCAAAACATGTTTTTTTTTTTTTAAACAGAAGCACATGGTGCCATTTATTTATAGACAAATATAAGAAAAACATTCTTATGATATAATGTTCTCTATATAAAATAGGTTTAATATTTTATTTTATTAAGTAAGAAGCTCTTTGTTCTAATTTGTTACAAAAGTTTTTGTATCCAATTGATGCAAAATTTAGTATCGTGATTATACTGTAGCAGCTTCCCACTTCAGAAAATTTATTCTGTTGTGTTTAGTTATATTTATTTTCAGAAGTAGTTGCAGAAAAATTATTAAATGTATGTATGGACCCCCATGATATTTTATACTGAGAGAAAGACTATTATTTGAACATGTTTTTTTCATGATGCATGAATTTACGAGAATAAAATCTGTGGCTGAGCAAATGTAGGCATAAGAATTGTATGTAAAAAAAGAAGAGCTCCATAAACAATTTAGATGCACATGTGTTAACTGGCATTTTGAAACTGAGAAACCAAACCTAAATGCCTAATAAAGAGTAGACAGTGTAGAAATAAGCTGAACCACACAATAGAAGTCTGTAAGATTAAAGAAATTTCTGGGCCTAAATCCATTTGAAGGCAGGTGTACAGGTGTTATCTCGAACCATGATTTCCATGACTTATGGCTGAAATCCTGCCAATAAAACAATTACAGCCTCTTCCCTTACCTGCTACAGTTCTGAAGTTTCACTCTCTGCAGGTCTTGCAACCAGAAATACATTGGGTAAAGGGTATTGAAACTCAGGGAAGACTGGAGTGCTGTGTAAAAAAACACAAAGATTATGTGAAAGTCTATGATCAATTGCCCCAATTTCTTTCACTTGGCTATCAGGAAACACAGAATCAGTCTTTTACCTGGTTTCCTCATACTCTAGCTTCATCTCTACCTCTACCACTACCAGCAAAAAAGATGAAAATCCCTCTCTGGTCCAATATACTGACTACTGGGACTCCCCAAACTAAACAGCTGAATGTCTGCCCAGCATGTTAATGTATTAAGCTCTCTAGTCACTAAGTCCCACCTATGCTCACAAATCTTCAGCACCTTTGATTGTCTCACTCTTAAATATGAAAGAAAAAGTAAACCAGTTATTGAAGAAATCAAGCAAACCAGTTATTTGAAGAAATCCTGATGTGAAAAACAAAATATGCATCAATTAGCCAACAAACAAAAACTAAAACTAAAAATTAAAAAAAAAACTAAAAGGAAACAAAAAATTCAATATAGTACACATAGTAGGAAAAACATCCCATGAAAATCTGACAACTGACATCCTAAAAAGGATAAGTAAAAGAAGATATTACTTTCATAAAAACAGAACAGTGTGCTATAAAAATGAAGATTTAGAGAGTTTAAAAAGATTTCAAGGTATACTTTTCAGAAAGCAGAGCACAGAAGAATATAGTTAGAAAATAAAACAGAAAAAGATAACAATTTGGGATCCCTGGGTGGCGCAGCAGTTTGGCGCCTGCCTTTGGCCCAGGGCACAATCCTGAAGACCCAGGATCAAATCCCACGTCGGGCTCCTGGTACATGGAGCCTGCTTCTCCCTCTGCCTGTGTCTCTGCCTCTCTCTCTCTCTCTGTGACTATCATAAATAAATAAAAATTTATAAAAAAAAAATTTTAATAAAAATTAAAAAAAAGAAAAAGATAACAATTTTAGAAAATTCACTATTTAAAAAATCCAGAATTTTAGACTAGAGGAAATGGAGGGTGGAAATGGTCAAAGAACTAATATAAGAATATTTTTCAGAACTGAAGGTCATAGGTATGCAGATAGAAAAACCTGGACAAAAAAATAGATTAAAAAAAGGTCCACACTAACAAATATCGTAGCCTCCTGTTTTTGTTTTTCAAAAACACAAATTAAAAATTCTAAAACCTTTTGATAAGGGGTTTGTAGGGGAAGGGTTCACACAGAAAGGATCAAGAGTGACATAGGATCTATCAATAGTAGTCCTAGAGGTCTAGGGAACCTTTGTAATTCACAGAGAAAATGCTTTCAGATCTAGAACCAACAAATGTTTTGTATCCAACAAATTATCATTTGAGAGGGAAAGGAAATCAGAAACATTTCAGAAGGACTTCCTCAAAATATATACTTTCCTAATTATTGTTAGTAACTACATCAAATAAAACAAATGGCATAAACAAGACGGGACATGGGAGGAGAAAAAGAGAAGTTGACCTTGAAAGAGAAGGATGGGAATTCCCAAGGGCAAGTGAAGGTCTGGATTAAAGTGGAAAGTAGATTTCAAGTACAAATCATGACGACAGTAGGAGGATTGAAATGCACAGATATATGCTGATTAAGAAAAACCCATAAATTATTCTGTGCTTGTTAATTGATTTAAGTGTATTTACAATTTCATTTTAGAATTTGAGTTTGAATTTGGTTCATATGTAAAATGTAAGAATCCATTTTAAGATATAGAATAACCTGAATTCCTGGTAAAAATAACATTGCAGTTGTAAGAAAATACACTGTACACTTCAGTTTTGGAAAAAAAAACATATAATTTCAGTATTTCTAAACATAAAATATTACATAAACTAAAATTATATGTTGATAATAAGGAAATGCTGGAAAGAAGAGAACGTTGATATACATTTTTTGTTGGGCCGCTAGAGAGGACACCTATTATAAGAGAGCTAAATCCTCTAATTTTGTGATAAAAAGTAAATTGGTAGTATCTTAAGCTTTTAAACAAACAAAAACAATTAGAAACGTGTCATCATTAAAAGTATATAAGAAAATAGCAGAATAAACTAATCAACAAGTTTAAAATAACCTTCTCTAAAGCAAAAATTGAGGGGAGGTGATCCTTGGGAAACAGAATAGTAGCTTCTATTCTGAGTCCTGAAAAAATAATTGACTTCTAAAAATTCTGTGTATACAGGGATCCCTGGGTGGCGCAGTGGTTTAGCTCCTGCCTTTGGCCCAGGGCGCGATCCTGGAGACCCGGGATCGAATCCCATGTCGGGCTCCCGGTGCATGGAGCCTGCTTCTCCTTCTGCCTGTGTCTCTGCCTCTCTCTCTCTCTGTGTGACTATCATAAATAAATTTAAAAAAAAATTAAAAAAATTAAAAAATAAAAATTATGTGTATACAGCAGTCACAAAATTTAAATTAAATTAAATATACTGTTATATAAATGAGTGTATATCATGGCCTTAAACCACCAATGTAAACACTTCTGAAAAACAACCACAAAATCACATGGCAAAATGAGGAAATCTCTTGTGACATTCAGGGGATTATATATTTTACTTAAGCTTATTTGCCACACTTATTTCATACATTTCTTTTTATGTTAGAACTTTATGTCATGATGTATTTTTGTAATTTTTTTAATACTTTTTATTATATAACCCTGTTCCCTTGTCAAAAGTAAGTTATTTATAGACATGGAATCACCCATTTTGGTCAGATCAAATTCTGAAGATGCACAAAAGACAATTTTAAGGATCTTTGGGTGTAAAGTTAAGGAAAAAGAAGTAGTTTTGTTTGATTTAATGAATGTTTAGTGAAAGACTTTCTCCTAATTATATTTGCTTATTGAAAACAACATGATCAGTTCTGAGATTCTCCATACATCTTGATTAAAAATAACGAAAATACTTCTCCAATCTTCATGGGAAGTGGGAGAGAGAAAAAAAAAAATCTACCAATTCTGGGAAATTATGCTAGAGGTGTAAAATTAAAATAATATCCATGTTTTCGATTCATTATTATCTATTGAGCACCTACCATGAGAGTTTTAGAAACTGCTCTGGTCGAAGAAGAGATGCAGATTTTTAAGTCATGATCTCTGCCATCAAACACTGTAGGCATTTTAATGGTGTTAAGAATTCAAAAGTAATTAAGACATCTGATGGTGTTGGTAGAAAGCAAATGAAGCTTTGTAAAGAAGGGAAGTGAAAATGAGAAATATCTTATGAGAATGGTTCACGTTTGAGCTTGTGGTTAGCAAATGAAGATTTCCCAAGAGGAAATACAACATCCTGAAAAAAGATGAATTGCATATGCATGTCATTTATTATGTTTGTAAAGGGAGATATTTAACAGAAGAGCTTGTTTTATCTTAGCCTGACCATGTTTTTATCAAACATACTGTGTTTTACTTGTTTGCATCATGGCATGTGAATGCGTGACAGCAAGTGTCTGTGTAGACGTAAATGTGTGTGTGTGTGAATGCTGCTCAAGCTGTTTTTTCTATTTTCTTTGAAGTCATGGAGAACTTTGATCTCTTCCTCTGCTATTTTTTCGTGTGTGCAACTTTTGTCATATGCTCTTCATCCACATTTCCTTTATCGCTGCCTTATCTGTCTCTTCTAATAGCAATCACAGTTTTTCTCCCGTTTTTAAAAAAGTCCAGCGAGGCCAAGCAATTCACCCCTATTGGATCATCTCAGTCCTACCTACAAGATATGATGGGATTGGAGGAAACAAAGACTCGAAATGGGATTACTTGTTTAAAACAGCCTCTAAAAAATTCTTACTATAATCTCCTTTGCAGAAGCACTTTTCAGTTCAGATTTTCTCATTTAGGGAGAGAGTTTGATTCAAAACTGAAATGTACCAGGGCAAAATTTCTTGGTAGTGTTGATCGGTGATTATGGCTTCTCTCTCCTTTAATAACAGTCTCATTTTCATTAAGAAATTGGTTTGGAGAAAATTAGAGCCACGTGTTAATCTGCTTCCTACATTTCATCTGCCCATTTTTTGTTCTTTTAACTCTAGATTTGGACAATTATTTAGTCTTTATTTCCTCTATGGCCACCGACACACCTGAATCTTACCACTCGAAACAGAATTTTAGGGGTGCCTGGGTTGCTCAATGGGTTAAGCATCTGCCTTCAGCTCAGGTCATGATCCTAGGATCCTGGGACCATCAGAGCCCAGCATCCTGCTCCCTGCTCAATGGAGAGTCTGCTTCTCCCCAATTCTCCCTCCCCCCCCGCCAACTCCTCATTCCTGCTCCTGCTCTATCTCTCTCAAATAAATAAATAAAATCTTAAAAAAGAAAAGGAAACAGAATTTTAGAGTGAGCTACTGAGTGACACTTTAGAGAATAAAAGTATCTTTTTGTTTTCGGTCTGAAAAAAATTTCCTTTGATTTGTATCAACATTTTTCATTTTGGCCCACATTACACTATGCATGATAGATCCCTAGTGATAGATATATGATAGATATGGATAGTCTAAATATGATAGATATGCATGGTAGGTACATATGTATGATAATGTATGTACATGTGATGTCTTTATACTACAGGATTTGAAGTTGGAATTTTATTTATTATTGTAAATGCAGAACCTAACATTTCTTTCATATAATAGCATTCAATAAATACGCGGTCAGCGGGTGAATTCATAAATGTACATTATTTGCATCACAAAGAAAAAGTAATGAAATATTTACTACAGCATGAAAAATGAGAGTTAAGCTCTTTTGAACACTCTTTTTTTTTTCTTGTGATACACAGAGTACTAAAGATATTTTAACAATAAAACTTCTAAAAATGCCAGAAACCTAATTCAAAGCCGAAGAAGAACAAGGAAGAGGAGGAGAGGTAGGGAAGGGGAAAAGAGGGGAAAGAAATATTAACTATCACATAAAGGTGGATGTCTACAGGGTCAAGACTGCTCTGGAAATTACTAGGTGCTAACATTTAGAATGTCTACAAATTGTTTCTTCTTCCTCTCAGTTTTATTTGATGATGCTGCATGTTCAGTAAGGAAAGAAGGGCAACGGATAGTCAAAGCCTCCCAACCTAGGAGACAGAGTGTCTTACTCAATAGCAGAAAAGACACAGTTTTGGTTCATTTGTCCAATCCAGAATATATCATGTGTTCAGACGAAGTGATACTATGATTGTACATGTTTGGATTGAAGGACTAGTCCTGGGGCCAGTATTTTCCCAGTCCTTCGTGTATTTGTGTTACAGTTTACATACGAATAAATAATACACACTGAACATTTGATATCTTGCGCGGCCCATTGAAAAAAAGTGAAATCTCTTCAAGCATATTAATAGTCTGAATGATAGCAGAATTTATGTACATGAAAGCATTTTTGGAACTCTCCAGCTAGAAACCATGTTTGTCAAACACTACCCTGCAGGCTCCCTTTATAGATGGGGAGGAGGGGCTGACTCAGTTTCATTAAAGGCCCAGGAGTACTGTAGCCTGGTGCTTATCTTATAGGGCTGTTGAAAGTAGTGGCAGGAAAGGGATTTCTATGGGCTTCGGTGCTTCTCACTGACAGCAGGGAACTGTGACACCTGTGGAGAAAAAGAGAGAGAGAGGTTGCTGAAGAAGAGGCTAAGACTGAACTAAACTTTATAGCATCAAGAAGGAAATATTTTTTTTTTTGCATTCTTGAGTCGTAAGAAAAAAATTTTATTCTACATTCCACAAGTATGTTATTACTTGGATCTTAACAGACATATTAGCCAGATTATATTGCCTGGATCTATAAATTTATAATACAAGTTTTTAAATGGCTAGATTGCGATGCTTTAATTAAGAGATAACTTAATAACCACCTGAACAATCATAATACAAAATGCATATTATTGATGTTGTTACTAACCTTTAATCACTTTCTATTGTGAAGTGAGTGTCATTAAGTCCTTCAGAAGGAAACAATAAGAATGATTTTTTTGTTTTTTTTAAGTTTCTGTTTGATAAACAACCTGAAGAGAATTTGTGAAAAAAGATTCAATATAGCAGACAAATAAGCTAAGAAATCAAACAATGATGGACTTAACAGAGTGAGCGGGAGACTTAAAGTCCTCCTTCAACTAGTGTTTGTACTAGATAGTTTAGCATGGATTTTTCAACTAATATTTGATTTGTTTTCATTACTCGTTAAATTTAAAAATGTAAGTATTATTTTTAAAATAGTGATATTATTTTATCATTTCCAGAAAGTATTGAGTATATATGGAAATGTTGGCATATTCTGAATGATGACTATTTACATATGAAATCTTTTAACTTAATTTTATGACAAACAGGTTAAAGTCTATGAGAAGTTTAATCATTACTGGTCAAGAACATTTTTCTAAGTGTTAGTGTAATCACATTTTACTGTAGTTAAACTAACATCTGCTGTAACTCAAAACACACCCTAGGGCATTTTAAACAACAGATCATAGCAAAGGACGATGATTGTTTTCAGATACCTGCTGTGGCGTAAAATTTTTTCTTCAGAATCAGTGGTGCTATTTTGCTTTGTTTTTTGTTTATTTGTCTTTCAAATTTTGTGTGTTCCACTGTTTGAACTGAAAATAGGAAAGATGCGTCATAAGATTTTACACAACATTGGTTAATGATTGATAGCATTTCAATAGGAAGACTAGCTTACAAAATATGAGATTTTTTTTTATCAAACATATTATCTCAACCTAACTGAGGCACATATTACAAAAATTAAAATACACACTTTAGGTGCACAATTCAATGACTTTTTACAAGTATATACCTTGTAACCTCCACCCTAATAGAGATATAGAACATTTCCTTCAATCAACCAGCCTTCTGGTTCCCTTATGCAATTAATCCCTCCTACCCTGGCACTGAGTGTGTGAAAAGATTTCCAATAAATTATTTTAAATCTGTCACTTATATACAACATCAGAGCCATTTGGTTTATGTCTCTGATAACAGACATATTCTTGCCTATGTATCCCATTTTTCTGTGTTTCCCCACGATGCATTTTTTTTGTTTGTTTTGACAAGGCATTGTTGATGATACATTGAAGACCACCAGGATTGTTACGTTCCTCGAAAAAGTTAAAAATATATTAACAATATGCTAATTGTTAAAAATACGTTAATAATTGTTCAAGCATTTGATTTTGTGCAACCTGCTTTCGGGTTCTGCTTCTACCCATCTGTGAAAAATCCACAGTGTTTTTTTCAAAGTCTCGTTAACACAGTAGGACTCCACCTTCAATTTTGTCTTCACTGTGGTTTGCAGAGCTTGCTTCTACTTTTTCTTAAGACAGTAATCCATCCATCCATCCCATCTCAGATGGGATCTCGACTAATAAGGTAAGGTGTTTCTGTGGTCAAAATTGAATGCTGGGAAAAAAAAAAAAAAATTGAATGCTGGGGTGGTGGGGTGGTAGCATGTATGTTATGACGGGTCTGGAAATCCAGCATTTCCATAGCAGTTTGCCATCTAGTGTCTATGTTTTCAATGCCATGGCAATTTCTCTCTGCTAAGCCTCCTGTGATATTGCCCTGAGCATGTACTGCCCTACTCAAGGGATCTCAGGGAATTTTTACCCAAGAGCGCTGGAGTTTCTGTCTGGGCAACACTTTCCTCTCTAGTGCTCTACTCTGCTGAGTTCAGCTACAGCATTTATCCTTGAACTCTGATAATCTTGCTTGGCTCAAACGGACCACCACAGTCTGGGTAACTAGAGCTTGCCATAACTGTCAGGAAATAAAACTATCGAGACCTGGAGGGGTACGTGGGCTTGCATCAGGAGTTATCTTTCCTTCAGTCATTGCTGCTTGCCCTACCAAATGCTTAAGAGCATTTATCTCATATTTTTCTTGGATATATTTTGTCCAGATTTATGTGGTTTTTTTTTTTTTTTTTTTTTTTTTTTTAGAGAATTGGGAGCAGCTTGATGTCACTTACTCTTTTATTGCTGGAGCAGTAAAACTGTGCTTTCAAGCATATTTTTAATTGTAGGATTTCTCATGAAATTACAAATAATAGGAATGATTCATTACATACAATGATAGAGAATTGTTCATGCCATTTCCTTCAAGTGGGCTTTTGCATTTTTATGTATTCGGGCTTTTAATACTCATCATAAATGATTTACTTTAGCCTTAAAAATGAATTTAAATTACTTAAATAATATTTAAATATTTATTTAAGTAATCTTCAAGTATATATAAGATGTTGGGATCATGAGAAGCTTACTACTGTTTACTAAAAAATCAAATAATGAACCTGTGGCTCCCCACACACCAATTCTTACCGCTGAAGCACTGTAATGAAAAAGCCCTAAATATCTCCATACCAACAAAATTCTACGTCTCTATCATAGATGAGGAATAAAAACAAATGATTTGCTCTGGTTGCGTACATTAGAACACTGCAGTTGCCGACCTTTTCCCTCTGTAGAGATTGAAGAAAATCTTGCTATTTGGAGACAAAATAGAACATTTTAGAATGTAAATAGATGTCTTCAAGGATTGAGTATATCTTTGTGTCTCAGAATTTACAACTTACTGATATCTTCATGGTCCCGGTCCTCATTTTCCCATGCAGTGTAGTCACATACCTTTTGAGTTAGATATCTAACTCAAAATCTCTCTGGAGTTCTTACACAATCTATACAGATGCAAATGAACTTCCCAAGGCTTGTTTTTTTTTTTTACCCAGAATCCTCAGTTCTTAGCAAAATTAATGCAGGCAGTCTTTATTCTGCAGAAACCCCAAAATATTTCTACATACTCAAAATATCCCACAAAGAAAAATTTAGAAGAAAGTATAGAACATTACAAAGAGTTCTAAGATTTTAACTTCAAGTAGTTGTCTGAAACAAATATCTGATACAAACAAATCGAATGTTGTACGATCCTTGATATTTTATTTGGACGCAAATCATTATATCTCTCATTTATACACAAAGGGATAGCTCAGTCTTTACTATGAAGATAATCTTTTGGGTGATGGAACTTTTAAATTTGATCATAAATGTGAGCAATTTTGCAAATTAATTTAGAAGTGTACTTAAAAATCATTCAATTTTAATTTATTTTTTTATTTTTTTCTCAGGTGTTTTTTAAATTTAATTTAAATTCATTTAATTAACATATAATGTATTACTGGTTAACATATAATGTATTACTGGTTTCAGAGGTAGAAGTCAGTGATTCATCAGTTTTACATAATACCCAGTGTTCATTACATTACATGATCTCTTAAATGTTCATCACCGTGTTACACCCCATCCTTCACCCACTTCCCCTCCGGGACCTTGTTTGTTTCCTATGACTAAGAATCTCTTATGGTTTATCTCCCTCTCTGATTTCATCTTGTTTTATTTTTTTCCTCTCTTCACCTATAATCCTCTGTTTTGTTTCTTAAATTCCACATATGAGTGAGAGCATTTGATAATTCTTTCTCTAATTGATTTGTTTCACTTAGCATAATATCCTCTAGTTCTATCCATATCATTACAAATAGCAAGATTTTTTTTTTTTTGATGGTTCAGTAGTAGTCCATTGTACATATATACCACATCTTCTTTACCCATCATCTGTTGATGGACACCTGGGCTTTTTCCATAATTTGGCTATTGTGGACATTGCTGCTGTGAACATTGCAGGTGCCCCTTCATCGTTACGTTTGTATATTTGGGGTAAATACCCAGTAGTGTAATTGCTGGGTAGTAGTGTAGCTCTATTTTCAACTTTTTGAGAAACCTCCATACTGTTTTCCAGAGGGGCTACACCAGCTTGCATTCCCACCAGCAGTGGAAGAGGATTTCCCTTTTTCTACAGCCTCACCAACATCTGTCATTTCCTGACTTGTTCTTTTTAGCCATTCTGACTGGTGTGAGGGGACAATTTCATTGTGGTTTTGATTTATATTTCCCTGATGACAAGTGATGTGGAGCATGTTTTTCATGTGTCTCTTGGCCATTTGTATGTCTTCCTTGAAGAAATGTCTGTTTATGTCTTCTGCCCATTTCTCAATTGGATTATTTGTTCTTTTGTTGTTGAGTTTGATAAATTCTTTATAGATTCTGAATATTAGCCATTTCTCTGATGTGTCATTTGCAAATATCTTCTCCCATTCTATAAGTTGCTTTTTGGTTTGGTCGACTCTTTCCTTTGCTGTGCAAAAGCTTTTTATCTTGATTAAGTCCCAATAGTTCATTTTTGCCTTTGTATCCCTTGTTTTTGGAGACGTGTCTAGAAAAAAAGTTGCTGCAGCCGAGGTCAAAGAGGTTGATGCCTGTGTTCTCCTCTAGGATTTTGATGAATTCCTGTCTCATATTTAAATCTTTCATCCATTTTGAGTCTATTTTTGTGTATGGTGTGAAGAAATGGTTCGGTTTCATTCTTCTGCATTTGGTTATCAATTGTCCCAACAGCATTTGTTGAAGAGATTGTCTTTTCCATTGGATATTCTTTCCAGCTTTGTCAAAGATTAGTTGACCATAGAGTTGTGGGTTTTGGTTCCACACACATTTTAGGATTTGCTCCAACTCTGAGAAATAAATTGATGGTATTTTGATAGGGATTGCATTGAATGCATAGATTGCTCTAGGTAGCATAGACATTTTAACAATATCTGTTCTTTCAGTCCATGAGCATGGAATGTTTTTCCATTTCTTTGTGTTTTCCTCAATTTCTTTCATGAGTGATTTATAGTTTTCTGAGCATAGAACTTTTGCCTCTTTGGTTAGATTTATTTCCTAGGTAGCTTATGGTTTTGGGTAGCAATCGTAAAGAGATTGACTCCTTAATTTCTCTTTCTTCTGTCTCATTGTTAGTGTATAGAAATGCAACTGACTTCTGTGCAATGATTTTATATCCTGTCACTGCTGAATTCCCGTGTGAGTTTTAGCAATTCTGGGGTGCAGTTTTTAGGTTTTCCATATTCTATATGGAAAATGATATATTCCATATCAAGTCATCTGAAAAGAGTGAGAGTTTGACTTCTTTGTTGATTCAGATGCCTTTATTTCCTTTTGTTGTCTGATTGCTGAGGCTAGGACTTTAGCACTATTTTGAACAGCAGTGGTGATAGTGGAAACCCCTGCCATTTCCAGACCTTAGGAGAAAAGCTGTCAATTTTTCCTCATTGAGAATGATAGTCACTGTGGGCTTTTCATATATGGCTTTTATGATATTGAGGTATGTTCTATCTCTACACTGTGAAGAGTTTTAATCAAGAAGGGATGCTGTACTTTGTCAAACACTTTGCATCTATTGAGTTAGTCATGTTGTTGTTCTTTCTTTTTTTAATGTAGTATATCACATTGATTGATTTGTGGATGTTGAACCACCCTTGCAGCCTGGGAATAAACCCCACTTGGTTGTTTTATATAAATAAGAAGTCAGGTAAAAAAAAAAAAACACGAAAAAACTTGTTGGAATTTAAGAATGTTTTTACCAACTTTCCAAAAAAAAAAAAAAAAAAAAGGAAAGAAAGAAAGAAAGAATAAAAGAAAGAAAGAAAGAAAGAAAGAAAGAAAGAAAGAAAGAAGAAGAAAGAAAGAAGAAAGGAAGAAAGAAAGAAAGAAAGAAAGAAAGAAAGAAAGAAAGAAAGAAAGAAAGAAGAAAAGAATGGCTTTCTAATCCTTTTCATTTGGTTGTGAGCATTAAATAATACCAAATATGTGCAATCACTAAGTATAATATAAATGTTATTCATAATATCTATTTGTGAATTATTACAGCATTTCAAATTAACAACAGTAATAATATGAATGTTACCAAAAAACATTGAATATGGATTCCAATTTAATCTCAAATGAATAGGAATAAATAGGAATAAAATCAATGCAGGAATATTTGTAGCAATTCTAAAATTATTTGGAAAGAAGGCATCATCTCCCCTAAATATTAATCACACAAAAAAGTATGATGAGTGTGACTCATCTTTCCTGAAGCAGTTAAATCAAAATTAATGTTTAAATTTAAGACAAAAACTTTTTGACCATTTGCTTTGATTTTTACCAAATGTTTGAAACCACAGTCTTCTAGATATGTGCCTTGTAGAATGATGTAAAATGTCTGCATTATATGCTAGCTTTGGTAAACCTTTGATCCTCTCCAATCCTGGATCTATCTTTGAACAATCAAACACAGTTAACTAAATAGTGTCATGAAAAGATGGAGTTATGCCTTTCAAAATTATTTATAATTCACCGAAGACTCAGTCTTGTGTGTTGAATGATATAAAGCTGCAATGCCATATTTTTTCTACATGAATACAAAAATGTCACAGCATCATTTATTTAAAAATACAGGTTTCCCCAATAAATCTCTCATATATATGTGAGGGGTTTCTTAAGGTCTCTGTTTTTCAACTTGTCTACTTGTCTATCTCCAGTATTCTTGCATTAATTGCTATAATATGAATAAATTTTATGTCTGATATAATTGGGCCATGAAGGAACCACCCCTATATTTGATGGAGATGACTACACACATAAGGAGTAGATTTTTGAATGGTTAAAGTACCTCGATAGTTCTTTGTGTTTTGTTTTGCATTTGTGTGTGTGTATGTGTGTGTGGAAACATAACTAGTTCTTGTAGAAAAGCGAATTACAGGTGGAAATATGTGTGCCCAAAGAGGTAGAAGGTTCTAGAGTCTGCTTATTTTGCCATAATGTTTTTTCTCTCTTTTTGTCTCTTTATCTCTGTTTCATCTCTCTGTTTCTCTCTCATTCTCTTTCTCTCCATCTATAGTATTGAGAAATCCCTGATCTTCATCAAGACACACAATCCCCCAGATTCAATTATACACGTCCTCGTCACCCATGGAGGCAATTGTGGCCCTGTTTATATTTCTTAGCAAATAGTTTTTACGGATGGCTTTATGTACAACAACTTCCAGAACATTTTTTTAAATGGTGTGATATCCTTCCTCATCCCATCTTCTTTCCTGTTGACTAAAATGTAAACACGATGTCTGAAACTCCATGGAATGGAAGTCATAACCAGCAGAGGAAAGAATGAATGTGCTTAGGTCTTCAATAACAAGAAACATCATATTAATTCTAGATTGACTATTGGAAGCCTTCCTGTACTTGAAAGAAAAGTTGCATTTAAAAAGAATCTCTTTTTTTAGGAAGAGTTTTATATTTATAAAAAAAGTTACAAGGAGAGTACAGAGTTGCCATATATCCCATACCCAGTTTTCCCCTATTGCTAACATATTATATTTGTCAAACTAATGAGCCAATATCAACCCATTATTATTAACTAAAGTCTATAATTTACTCAGATTTCCTTAGTTTTTACTTAATGTGCTTTCTCAGTTTCAGGTCTCATCTAGGAAAGTATAGTATCTGAAGTTCATAGGTCCCCTTAAGTTCTTCTTAACTATGACAATTTTTCATGCTTTTTTGTTTTTTAGATGATCTTGACAGTTGTAAGAAATATTGCCTGGGATTTTGTATATCGTCCTTCAATTTGAATTTGTCTGATGTTTTTCTTATGGTAAGACTGAAATTAGGGCTTTTGGGAGGAAGAACACAAAGATAGTGTTATTCTTATCACATCATATCAAGCATACATAGTATTAATATGACATATCTCTAATAATATTAATCTTGATTACTTGGCTTCAGAGTGTGTGTGGATTCTCCACAGAAAGGTTATTATTTTTCAACTTTATATATCGTACTCTCTAGAAGTAAGTAAGTATGTGCATCCGAACTTACATTGTGAGGAATTATGCTCCAACTCCTTGAGGTAGAAATATCTACATAAATTAGTTTAAATTCTTTTTTTTTTTTTAAATTTGAGTACAGTTGGCACAAGTTTCCCTTGTACAACTTAGTGATTTGACAAGTCTACACATAATGTTATGTTCACCACAAGTATAGCTACCATCTGTCCCATTACATTGCTGTTGCAGTATCATTGACTGTGTTCCTTATGCTCTGCTTTTTATGCTCATGACTTACTCATTCCTTAACTGGAGGCCTGTATTTCCTTCTCCCCTTTAACCCTTTTGTTAAATTTCCATCCCTCTTCCCTATGTCAATCATTAGATTGTCTTCTCTATTTATAATTCTGATTCTGCTTTTTGCTTATTTATTCATTTTTTAAGGTTCCATTTATGAGTGAAATCATATAGTATGTATCTTTCTCAATCTGACTTATTTCATTAAGCATGATACCCTCCAGGTTTATCCATGTTGTTTCAGATGAATAATCTCATCCCTTTATATGATTTTGTAATATTCAATTGTGTATATATACCAAATTTTCATTATCCATTAGTTTTTGATGGACACTTAGATTGCTTCCATGTCTTGGCTACAGTAAATAATGCTGCAATAAACATAAGGGTGCATATATCTTTTTGAGTTAGTGGTTTTGTTTTCCCTGGATAAATACTCAATAGTAGAATTATTGGGTTACATGGTATTCCTATTTTTTTAATTTTTTGAAGAATTTCCACACTGTTTTCCATAGTGGCTGTACCAATTTAAATTCCCACCCACAGTGTCTTGCATTCCTTTTTCTCTACATCCTTGTTAACACGTTGTTTCTTGTCTTCTTGATTTTAGTCATTCTAACAGACATGTGGTGATATCTTATTTTGGGTTGGATTTGCATTTCCCTGACGATTATTGATGTTGAACATCTTTTCATATGTCTGATGGCCTTCTGTATGTCTTCTTTGAAAAAAATGTCTATGCATGACTTCTGCTCATTTCTTCATCAGACACTTGTTTTTTCTTGGTTTTTAGTTATATGAATTCTGTATTTTGAATATTAACCATCTATTGGGTATATCATTTGCAAATATCTTCTCTCATTCAGTAAATTTTTGTTTTGTTTTGTTGATGATTTTCTTTTCTGTACAAAAGCTTTTATTTTGATATAGTCCCAATAGTTTATTTTTGCTTTTGTTTCCCTTGCCTTAAAAGATACATCTAGAAAAATGTTTCTATGGTTGATGGCAGAGAAATTACTGCCTGTGCTCTCTTCTAGGATTTATATGGTTTTAGGTCTCATGTTTAGGTCTTTAATCTATTTTGAGTTTAGTTTTTTTAATGGCGTTAGAAAGTAGTACCATTTCATTTTTTTAACATGTAGCCTCCCAGTTTTCCCAGCACCATTTCTTGAAAAGACTATCTTTTCCCCATTGTAGTTCTTGCCTCTTTTGTCATAGATTAGTTGACCATATAAACGTGAATTTATTTCTGGGGTCTCCATCCTGTTTATTGACCTGTGTCTATTTTTGTATCAGTACCATACTGTTTTGATTACTGTAGCTTTGTAACATGTTTTTATTAAACCAACTATCATTTGAAGTATTGAAGTATTAGTATCTACTAACTTCTCTAAATCATCCCAGTTAATTGAGATGACTAGTAAGGAGTTAGGTTACAATTTGTTTTCTTACTATTCAAAATAGCTAAATTTAATGTTTATTGAAGCATGATAAGAGATAATGATGGAAACTATGTATCACCTAATATGATTAGAAATGAATAATTTTTGTTTCAGGACTATTTAAAAATAATTTTTAAAAGAGGTACAAAATAATTACACACAGAAGAATTATAGTTCAATGCACAGAAATATAAGTAATATAAATAAGAATGTATAAAATCTTAAACAATAACTTCTAATAGGCATAACAAAGGAATTTCAAGTGTTTCAAAGGCTACAATGATTCTAAATTAAAATACTTTTTATAAATCTACATCAGAAAAAAATGCAATCATAAAATCAATTGCCATTTATTCAAATGTTATATCACAGCTGCATGATAATGGGCTAATAATGTACTCAGAATGCTATGAACTTCTTCAGTTTCCAAGGCAACTAATTTTTTTTTTCATTTTCTGTTCAAAGTGGCTTTCCAGAAATTAAAGACATTATAGTACTACTTTCATTTAAGGACAAAAAAAAAAAAAAAGAAAAAGAAAAATATATTAAACATTTTACAAAATTATAACATTCATAAAAAGTAAATAAAATTGTCATTTTTTCCAATCCATGTTTATATAGATCCTTTAAACTATATATAAAATTTAAAAAACGAAATAAAAATACTCTCATTTATGCAAAACACACAAAATTTAAAAACAAATTGCAAAGAACATTTTTGTAGTTGTCATTACTTTTTGAATTCATGGTTTATAGTAAAGCATCCCTGAAAATCTTAAAATACATAAATAATTCCATTCCTGAAGTAGTATGATGTTCATTGGTGAGATTGTACATTTTCTATAATTTGTCACATTTTAGGGCTGGATATTTAGGCAAAATGAGCCTATCTCATGAGACTTCAGATCTTTTGTCTTTCTTCTTAAGATCTATGATAAATTTGTTTTGGATTTCCTAGTTTGATCTCAAGTAATTAAAAGGTTCCTCTTTGTGCATGACTAATGTTCTATTCTTTTGATAAAATTAAAAATGCACAGAATTGAGGATTCCTTAGAAAGTTGGAATAATCAGAACCCAAGCTTTGTCTATTGAAATAATCTCTGGGGGCACCTGGGTGGCTCAGTGATTGAGCATCTGCCTTTGGTTCAGGTCATGATGCCAGGGTCCTAGGATTGAGTCCTGTGTCAGGCTCCCTCACAGGGAGCCTGCTTCTCCCTCTGCCTATGTCTCTGCCTCTCTCTTTATGTCTCTCATGAGTAAATAAGCAAAATCTTAAAAAGAAAAAAGAAATAATTTCTGGAAAGGAATGATAGCAATAGTACCCTCAGGGGCTTGGGTACACAGATACATATGCCATTAGGAAATAATAATTAGTAATCTATGTCACTCTTGTGAATATAGAAATTTCCTGAAAATCTTTTAAGAAAACCAAGATTTCAAGTGTGGCTCTAAGAAGGTATTTTTCTCTTTCTTTTCTTTTCTTTTTTTTTTTTTAAGATTCTATTTATTTATTCACAAGAGACACAGAGAGAGAGGCAGAGACACAGGCAAAGGGAGAAGCAGGCTCCATGCAGGGAGCCCAATGTGGGACTCGATCCCAGAACTCCAGGATCACGACCTGAGCCAAGGCAGACAGTCAACCACTGAGCCACCCAGCCGTCTCTTATTTTTCTCTTAATCAGGTGAAATGGACATAGTGCTTTCAAGGCCTACAAAATGTACCACCTGAAAAAAAATCCCCTCTGAAAATATATACATCCATAAAACTAATAAACAGAACTTAATAATGCATATTCACCGAAATGAACACAAAATGTAATACTATATCAAATTAACTATTCCATTCAGGACTTTGAAGGGTATGAGATTTTACCCTTCTTGCAAGCAAACAAGTTAGCCTTCCACAGTTATAAATCTCTCTCTCTCTCTCTCTCTCTATATATATATATTATATATAATATATAAATATATATATACTTGCATATATGTATTATATATGAATATGCATGTAATTCTGGTTCCTATGTATTTATAAATATTTATGCATTTGCATGTATATGCATGTGTGTGCGTGTGTATGTGTGTGTACAAAAGATCTAGGACTTCGGGGGTGAGAGAAAAGACTATTACTACTCATAGAAATAGTATGGCAATATCTTGCATCAATTTCTTGCGTATCAGTCCCCACGGGGTGATTTGGTAAGAGCTAAATGGCATCTGCACATCTAGTGGTATATGCTGTAGAAAGGAACCCCAAGTCAGGGAACATTGATCTTATGTAGGGCTCCTGGTGATCCATGTATTGGAGAAAGAGAGAGAGAGAGAGCAACTCGTCCTTACTTTGAAATATTAGAACATCCCAGAGAGGGAAATAATATTTTACTATCCTGAAATGTTTCTGGGGTGGGAGACATTATCTGTGCTGTATAAATGCTACTTTCTCTGGCATGAAGGCAGACACTGTTTATATCTTCAAAGAATATTTTCATGCATTTGCTTCAAAGAGTATTTTCATGCATAACAAAGTTTTGAGCCTAAAAGACAAATTGAATGCATTTACTCACGACAGCATAGTCTAGTAAAGGGAATATATTTTTGCAAGACTGCAAATAATGTTGCAAAGGTTATCAGTGCTCTTTGCTCAGAAAATCCAGACTGTGTGAACATAAGATGCTCATGGGAATTCTATCTTAGTGGACACAGATTTTAATTGTGGTATTTATACGGGCTTCATCTGCCACAGCTACTTTCGTATAACAACATCTATAAAACGTTATTTAAGTACCTTCTAGAACATTAAATAATAATAATAATAATAATAATAATAATAATAATAACAGGGAAATTTGAGAATTCTAAATCCATATGTTTGAACAACTGGGAACATTCTACTCTGGTCTTAATGAGGATACTTATTGAGAGTTCTTTCCAGAATTGCAATCCATGCTGGAAATACACTAATAATTCTCACTCCCTAATACCTGATAGGCAGAATAAAGAATAGTCTTCCTATGAAATCCTTGTGTATTTCCTCCTTTTCCCATTCCCATCCTCGCCAGGGAAGCCCAGGAAGTAATTATCATTGTTGTTGTTTTAAAACAATTACCTACTTGTCACAAACTATAGAATAAAATTACCAATTCCGTTTAACACAAACTATTTAATAAATTATACCATGAAATTTCCCAGGAAAGCAAACTAATTATTTACTTGAACCAAAGCTAGTAGTTGCCCTGAAATAAACTGTGTCAGTGCTAAGCAATAGAATTTGGCAAGAGCTAACCCATAACACTACTTATAGTTTGTGCTATGTAAAAATGGCCATTTTAATAAAAATACATGTTTATCATTTAAAATTTCCAAAACTAGATAGCCAGCGGGTTGAAAACTATAAATGTTAAAAAAAATTTAAGTGTTATTTAGAGAAATAAGTCAGACTTTTATTTAAAAAATTTAATTTTGTAGTATCTTTAGAATTATCAAATCCAACAGCTTAGCAAACACTTGGTGCCACTGACCTGTACTAACAGACATTAATCCTTTAGACAATCCATTTGTGTAAAATAATTATGAGAGTTTTTAGCAGTCTGCTGGTGCATATTCTAAATCATCATGATTGTTTTATTGTGGTTAAAATATATACAAACAAAACTTACCGTTTTAGCCCTTTTAAAGTGTACAATACAGCAACATTTAGTATATTCACAATCTTATAAAACTATTACCACTATCCAGTTGCAGAGCGCTTTCATCTTCCTAAAGGAAACTTGAAGCCATCATTCCCCATTCTCTCCTCTTCCCAAGGCCTGACCATCAATAGTCTACTTTTACTCTCTATGGATTTACCGGTTCTGGATATTTCATATGAATAGAATATACAACATACAGAATTTACATGTGTGTGTCTTGATAGCAATGACTTTTTTTTTTTATCAAGATAGTACCGTCAAGGTTCATGCATGTTGTAGCACATATCAGTACTTCATTCTTTACGACTGACTAGTATTCCATTTCACAGAAAGACCACATTCTATTTACCCCCTCCTTGGTGGACAAGTAAGAGATTGTTTCCCCCTTTTGGCTTTTGTAAATAATGCTGCTATAAACATTCATATACAAGTTTTATGTGAGTACTTGTTTGAAAATCTTATGGATATATAGTTAAGAGAAGAATTGCTATTATAATAGTAATTCTGTGTTGCTGTTGTTGTTGTTGTTGATCAAGTAATTACCAAACTGGTTTCCACAACAGCTGTGCACTATTCTACGTTTTTACCAGCAATTTTTGAGAGCTCCAATTTTCCAATCTCACCACATCCTTGTCCACATCTGTTATTTTCCGTTTAAAAAATTCTAGCCATTTTCATAGGTGTAAAGTGGAATCTCATTATGGTTTTGACAGGCAATTCCTTAAAGCCTCACGCTCTTTGATCCAGAAATGGATATAGTTTTTAACTCCTGGTCTTCTCTCTGATCCTTCGGGTCACACTGAAAGTCAACTATATAAATAATTTCAAAGACCTCCTTCTAGTAGCAAGACTTTGGGAGTTCTAGGGTGACCTAATTTTAGGCAAGTTTCTGTTTGAAATGTAGAGAACATTGTTACAATGACACACACCTGTGAATTCTGGCGCTGGGACTAGTAGGAGCTGGAATCTAGTTCTGAAATAGACATCTTAAACAAGACATATATGATAGAGAGGAGAAAAAAATATATTTTCTCACCTTGTAAAAGTCACATTTTCCCCCAATTTTAGCATTCTCTCAAATTTAGGAAAAGTTACCTTACCCTCTTGTCACTACTACACTAGCAATGGCCAGTGCCTATTCAAGAGTTCTCCCCACGGCCATCTCTTTGAGATTTCAGCGTCTTGTGATATTCAGTTTATCGTTTTGGTGCTTGCATCCCTCTTCCAAGCACAGTATTAATTGGTCAAATGCCCAGAAGACAAATACTATATATCATCTAGATATAGATGATCAAGAGCCAGGCAGTAAATATTGTAGGCTTTGTGGTCTATGTGGCTCAATTTACCATTAACTCAATGAATCAAATATACCTTGATGGCATAAAAACATCTATTGACAATACATAAAAAGCAAAGGTATCTATGATCCAATACAGTTTTATTCACAAAAAGAGGCTCTGAATATATTTGTCCCGTAGTCCACAGTATCTAAGCCTTGATGAAATATAAGATAGCTTAAATAATCATTAGATGACCACTATGAAATTAGCATATTAAAGCACTCTTGCAAGAAAAATACAATGTAGGCCACATGTGTAGATTTAACTTTTCATGGAGACTCATACAAGAAAGTGAGAAGAAACAGAAAAAACTAATTTTAGTAATAGTGTTTATTTAACTCCATAAATTCTAAATATCAATATAAGATTATTTACATTTTATATATATTTTTCAACAAGACTTTAAAATTTAATGTATATTTTACATTTATATTACATTTTGATAAGACCACAATTTTTCATCAGAGACTCTATTTACATTTAGATTTTATAAAATTTACAGTTGAAAAGTAGATATTCATTCCCACGTATTTCCAAACATACTTAAATGTTTTCTAATAATTGAATAAAATTACAAAATATCATTATCTTTCAATGGTCCATGTTCAAAAAACTGATTCATCTCTTTTCTAATTATGTATTTGATCTTTAAGCATAAGCATATCAGTTCCACTTCTTCTATCCAAATTAAGAAAATTCATACTATTATATCAATTCAGTATTGTTAGCATATAATTTAAAGGATATTAAATAAATTGGAAATAATCTGCAAATTTATCAATATCAACAGTCTTATTTAAATTTTGTGTAGCTTGTATAGCTATTGTACATAATGCCATAGATTGAAATTACTAGTCAGATGGATTACATGTAAAATTACATGTGGATGGATTCATATAAGAAACATGGGCAAAATAATTATTACTGATGTACATCATGAAAGTTCAATTTCAACATAAATTCTTTTTTCAAAAGATTTTTTTTTTTTATGTATATGAGAGAGAGTGAGACAGAGACAGAGAGAGGGAGTGAGCAGGGGTAGGGGCAGAGGGAAAGGGAAAAGCAATTTCCCGCTGAGCAGGGTGCTCTCTACAGGGCTCCATCCCAGGACCCTTAACTGACACTTAACTGAGCCACCAAGGCATCCCTCAAAATAAATTCTTAATCTTGTTCGACAAGTTTGGTTTCATAAATACACAAAGTGTGCAATTATACAGACCTCATACTTCGAAGGGCCCTGCTTGATATAATGCTCTGTTGTCAATATTTTAAAATTCTTAGTAGCATTTTAGCAAGTGGTCTTCCATTTTCATTTTGACCTAGACATCATAAATTAAGAAACTGCTTATGTTTTCTACATAAGCAACAAGATTTATTTTTACTTGGAACTTTCAACTTGACTTGCACATACACAGTGTGATAGGAAGAAATATAAATAACAGCAGTTTTTGTGCCTGATTACTGAATATTTAGGAAGCATTCCCCTTTTTTAAAGAAAATCTAGAGTTGGACTTAACACCACAGTCATATTATCCTATGAGTCAACCAATGAACTCTGGCAAAGAACATAACATTATATAACTCATTGTTTTCTATTTCTTTCAAATGTTAAATAAATGTGATAATTTATGCCATCTGCATATATATATTGGATGGTATTAATAACCATATACATACATTCTCCATAGAATCTGCTTCAAATACTGAGTACGATTTTTTTGACACATAAAATGAAGTAAAGGAATACAGAAGCTAGCATTTGGTTATTTTAAAATCCCAATAAATCCAGATTTTTTTAAACTAAAATAACTTGAGCATCATCTGCCATAAGAACTAATTACTTTGTGTCTAGTTGAAATTCTTTTTAGACAAACACCATAGAATCTAAAATATCTAGGCCTTGAGCTTGACTTTCAGTCTGCAAATTGGCAATATTTTTTCTTGTTTTTGAAATACCTTGAGAAACTATATATGCAATGTTGTAACCAAATAATGTCTCTTGCACCACATAAGTAATTCCAACTACAGAAAAGTACTAATTACTTTAATATTTTTAATCAATTGATCATAAATATTGTTAGGAAGATTTTATATTGCCTAAATAATTGTTCAGTGGCTTACGTGAAAATCATTCACTCTGTTAAAATGTATTTTCTTAGGCTTTAATGTATAGTTGTATTAAAAAATTTCCATAAAGGAAATTAGCAATGGGGATCCCTGGGTGGCTCAGTGGTTGAGTGTGTGCCTTTGGCCCAGGGCATGATCCTGGACTCCTGGGATTGAGTCCCGCATTCGGCTCCCTGCATGGAGCCTGCTTCTCCCTCTGCCTGTGTCTCGGCCTCTCTTTCTCACTCTCTCTCTCTCTCTCTCTCTCTGTGTTTCTCATGAATAAATAAATAAAATCTTAAAAAAAAAGAAATTAGTAATGTATTTTATTATCTTGCCACTCAAAAATAGTTTTTATTTTGTGTAAAGACCAAGTCATTTAAGAGCTAGCCAAAGTCACACACTTAGAGCTCTTAAATATGATTTTTAAAATTTGTCATGGTATTTAATTCTGATTTCAGGTGACTAATTTTGTCAATATTTTTCTTTTACTTTAGTAAGAATTTTCTTTTCAAATTAAGTGTGTATCTAATGGATATGTCTCGATTTTGTCAATCTTGTTTTGTATGAATTTATTTAAGGCAACAAACACACTTTTTTAAAACTCAATCTAATGATTTGTACTTGGCATTCATTATGAAATTAACAGCATAATTTTTGGGGAGTCTTTTTTTATTACTTATTCCATTATAGTAATAGCCTTTAAATCTTTTATCCATTTTGATTCAGTGATATTTCTTCATTTTAAAATCGATATATGTACCTTATTTTAACTAGAAAGATAATTCAATTATTACATAATTAAACTAATAAGTGCTTCGATTTAATTTAAAATTATTATATACATAGTACCACTGTAACTCACAGTCTGCATAATATATTGCAATAAACATGTTACAATGTTATTTGTACTGATGTAGTCATTAGTGTATAGACAAAAACTTTTGAACTGAATCAATCCCTTCATACTGATTAAATTCATTTTTATATAATACCAGAAAGACGCTGGAGCCAGAGACTCACAATACAATACAACCAGAATGTCACACACATTGCAACAGTTAAATTGAAATGCAGTGTGAACAAAACAATAAATTTGCATTTAAAGAATGATATCTCATATTTTTCTCAGTTTCTAAATTGAGGTAGAGATTGATATATAATAAAGTAATTAAAAATTCAGATCCTCATTCAAATTATCTGTGTTTCAAATGCTCCTAATTACATGTGCCAACTGTCCTGGGTGGTGGCACACTTAGAGAGGGCTCTCCAGAATTGCTTAGTCCTAAAGTAGGTTTAATGGTACACCTTTACAATTTAAGTAGTAAGTGCAGATATAATGTCACAAATTTCAATTGAAGTCATCCTCAACAAATTCCTCTTCAAAATAACTACCATCTAAATATCTAAAGGCCACAATGTTCCAGGCTTAGTAACCCTGATACCTTTATAATTCTTTATATGGCAGGTTTTAAATTGATTGATGTTAGTATTTTTTTCTAAGCCAGAAATAGTGGCACATGGAGCATGTAAATTTTGATGGAGTGAATGCAATTATGATGAGGGGTGAGAAAGGTCCAGAACATGGTATTTTTTTGAGAGGACCAGGCAAAATTAGAGTGCTATAGCCAATGCATCATGAGACTTGAGGGCAATGAGTTCCTGTGGAGAGCCAATGAAAGGGACTCAGAAGGAGAATTTAAAGGACAGAATTAATCCTGGACAAAACTGTAAAAACAGAATATAGGCAGAGATGTAATCCACACTCAAATCTCAAATGTCCACAAAAAGGATCTACCTTATTTGTGATTCTATAATAGAATTTATCTTGGTTCATGAGCTCCTGTTGAGTTCACTAGCAAGGTAAATTAATCCAGTAATGTCAATGTTTTTCCTCACATCAATTAAAAAAAAAAAAAAAATCAGGGTTTGCAGATCAAATTTTTTGGCATAAATATTTAATTTATTCTGAATTTCCTCCCTCTTCTCTTTACCCTAATGCTGAGGTTTACTTAATTTCTAAGGCTCTTCAATTTCATTTGTCACTGTCTCCCCTGGCCTGGTTGATAGCTGCAGGCCGCTGGCTTCTATTCCTCTTTACTTAGTCTAGGGCACTTGCTAATCCCATTTTGGCCTCCTGTTGCTAGATATCCCTTTCATCCAAACCATGGGGCACATTGAAATGTATAGCTAATTTTCAGTCAAAATTTTGAAATGAGGGTGTAAATGTGTAGGTTGGAAATCTTTCAATCATTTCTCATCAAGCTGTCTGGGAACCAGAAGAGCTTATCTCACATTTTACCTTCTTTTGTTTTCTATAGTTTTATTTTATTTTATTTTCCTACTTAATTGGGGTAATTGACACGTATAATTGAACCTATTTAACATGTACAATGTGATGATTGAATATACGTATACGTTGCAGAATGATTATCTACACCAAGATATTTAACACATCCATCATCTCACATAATTGACTCTTTGTGTGTGACTTTGTGGTCAGAAGGTTTAGGATGATCTCTCAGTAACTTTCAAGTATACAATACTATACTGGTAACCATAGTTATCATGCTGTACATTAGATCCTCAGAACTTGTTCTTCTTACAACTGAAAGTTTGGGCCTTTGGACCTACATTCCCCATTTCTCCTTTCCCTAGTCCTTGTGACCACCATTCTGTACTGTTTCTATGAAATCCTCTCCAATCTACCACTCTCTCAGCATCTCCAGTTTTTCATTAACCTGGAAGTTTCTGAACCCTGACCTCCAAGGCTTTTATGGAGACTTCAATACATAGACATGATTGATTACATTATTGGCCATTGGTGATGGATTCCCTCCCTGAAGGTGGGTGGGGGTACTGAAAATTCCAATCCTCTAATCATAGGGTTGGTTCTCTTGGCAACTAGTTCACAATCTTAGGCACTTTCCAAAAGTCCCCTCATTATCAAAACAAAAGTTACCTTTATTGATTCCTTCAATTAGATTAAATCCAATAGTTTTAGGAACTCTGAGCCAGAAAGTGGGTGAAAGACCAAATATATATTTCTCATGTTAAGTCACAATATTACTGATGAAATTAGGAAGTGGGGGCCTTTGAGAGGTAATTAGGTTTAGATGAGGTCATGAAGGGTCAAGCTCCCATGAGAATATTAGTGCCCTTGTAAGCAGAGGAAGAAAACCCAGTGTTCTCTCTCCACCATACGAGGGATACAGTAAAAAGTGATTACCTGCAAACCAGGAAAAAGGCTCTCATCAGACACCAAATCTCCCAACACATTTATCATGGTCTTTCTAGTCTCCAGAACTGAGAGAAATAAATGTTATTGTTTAAGCCCCAGTGGCTATGGTATTTTGTTATAGCAGCCCAAATTGACTAAGACAACAGCAGAATCATATAGAATAAAAATTCCATGAAGATCAGTGTTCAGCCTGTCTTCAGTACCATGAATCCATAGTTCCTAGGGTAGTACTTGGCACACAGTAGACCTAAAATAATTTATTAATGAATGAATAGAAGCTTTTTACACTGCCACTGTACTGTAGAATATCTGTAATTAATTGTCTGGAAAATATGTAATGATATAATTAGTTTATGATAAAAGACCTGAAAAACAAGAACTTGTTTATAAAATTAAATTAACTACTGAGAAATAATGTTGCACATTCCCTTGGACTTTCTACAACATGGACAACTTATTTAAATGCAGAACTGTGTAAATATCCATGATATGACTTTTTGAAATAAGGTCATTCATGTAGTTTAATTCTCTTAAAAGACATTTATTTTCTCTGTGGAAGACATCCAACAGGACAGAGAGTCAGTTAATATTGCTTGATTGACATTTTTGCGCATTCACAAAAAAAAGGAAAAAGTCACTCTGAGTTTCAACTTCTTTGACAGTGAGAAGAATTTTTTTTTTTAGTTAGTTATAACACACAAACATCTTCATTCCTGAACCACTCTTTTAATGACTTTATTATATTCCTGCAATCTTGTGTGAAGATATAGTAACATGAAGTCATTTGCTGTGCTACAAAAAATGTAAGAAGTTGGTAGATCGGCTTTTCCAGAACACTTCTTCAGGAGGAGATGAAACAGAGGACAACCTCTCTAAACAGTATGCCTAAGTATGGTGCTCCATTCAAGGCAGCATATCTCTTTATTTCATCTCTTTTCTGTTTTTTTTATGGGGCATGAGGAAAGTCACAGTGATATTTTCCCTTCCACTGACATGGGAAGAGAAGCAGGAAAGAAGACTTTGATGAGGGGATCCCTGGGTGGCGCAGCGGTTTGGCGCCTGCCTTTGGCCCAGGGCACGGTCCTGGAGACCCGGGATCGAGTCCCATGTTGGGCTCCCGGTGCATGGAGTCTGCTTCTCCCTCTGCCTGTGTCTCTGCCTCTCTCTCTCTCTGTGTGACTATCATAAATAAATAAAAATTAAAAAAAAAAAACTTTGATTAACCACGTCTCTATTGCTTATATTGTCAAATAAAAGCTATTTGGTCTAGTGGCTCAGCTTTCCACAGTCTTCTGTCAACCATCATTTCAATCTATATTTATTTCTGATACCAAACACCCTTTTTATCTAAACTTATTTAGAACTGTTTTGCCTTGACTGTGGTAATGCACACCAGAAGGAATATCTCTCCTTTTCCTTTTTGCTTCAAGCGAAATGCTATTGAACATTAAGGCTGTGTTTTCTCGGACTACTTCCACCAAAGAGAAGACATTTCTTAATGCCTATAACATGCCTTTTTTACAGCATTGTGAAAATTCATTTTAATTTAATATATTTCACACCTACTTTCTTATGTTTATTTTAAATGCACTAAATACAGGTTGATAATGTGGGAACATGCTTCCAGAACAACCAGCTGGAGAGATAAGACACAGAGGATATTGTGAACAATTCTAGGGTATATAAAGCAGTGAAAAGACAAAGGAGAGATGAACAACAGTGAAATAAAATGGGAGGACTTAATATCTTCCATTAAATCATAAAACACGAAATGAAGATATGAGTAAACTTTCATTTAAATATGATTGCTCTTGTCATTATTCATAAGCTCCATTAAATTATTTTGATTCTTTGGCCTCTTACAGACACATGTGGAGGAAGGTAACTTCAGAGCATGGCTGTCCCGACACTATCGAGTGACAATCGTTTCTTATAACACATAGAAAAAAAAATTGTGATTTCATATTTCAATGAGTTGTTTTAGGCTTATGTAGAGCACTTAAATTATTTCATTTAGATAAGATTTCCTACTTTTAATTCAACATGTATGTTCTGACTCATGTTTTGTTACAGAATTCAAAATTATGTCTAAATTATTTGCATTGTAAAAAAGGGACACTTCATTATCTCGATGATACAATAAGGTGAGTATTGAAATATTTTACTTTTCATCTTCTTTGTCCACCTCAAACTTATTTGATGTGAGGGTCAGGAATGATTCCTTCAGGCAACTTCACACACTTAATTTCACAATGAGATACCGAACTTGCAGTTTACATCATTATTCTTTTTCTTTTTAAGATATTATTTATTATTCATGACAGACACACAGAGAGAAGAGACAGAGAGAGAGGCAGAGACACAGGCAGAGGGAGAAACAGGCTCCATGCAGGGAGCCCCACTCAGGACTCAATCCAGGACTCCGAGGTCACGCCCTGGGCTGAAGGCAGCGCTAAACTGCTGAGCCACCCAGGCTGCCCGACAACATTATTCTTTAAAAGGAAAGAGTTTTCTCATTCTTAAAAATGTTTGTCCTAAGCCAAGAAAACATGTTTTTATAAGAATTAATACCATAAAATATAGTCATGTCCAGACCCCATTCTGCAAATACTACTACAACTACTACTACTACTAAAATTATGGAGGTCCATTTCATAACACTGGTTAGGCTATAATCTTATAGTTAGACACCTATTAAAAATAAGGTATATAAGTGGAAATATTTATAAGATATAAATATTTTTAAAGAAATGTAACTAGGTAGAATCAGTCATTACATAAATATGCTGACTATAAAAAAACTTTAAGATCATAAAATTTTAGTGTAAATTATAATATAGTCTAACACATAATCAGGACAGATTTTTCTTCCATAGTAGCCTTGATTATCAACAAACTTTGAACTACTATTATCATTGGAATATTTTTCTCCTAATATTGACATCACATTTTACACCTTTCTTTTTTTAATATGGTCAAATGTGTTTTTTTTTTATTACAATTATTTGTTTGAATATAATTGACCTAACCACTGATTGTTCAAACTGAACAGTGATCAGTTGTTATATATTTATGACCAGAAAGTATTTTTGTTCATGAATCACTTTCCAATTTAAAAAGTAGATAGTTAATGGATTTTTAAAAAAATAAAATCTAGTCCTGTGCATATCAAATGAGGCTGCTGCTCCTCTTCATCAATATGCCTCTCAGGAGTATCATGTGTAACATGATGCCACTATTTTATATACATGGTCATTTATTATATCTATTTACTTATTTATATATTTTAAAGATTTATTTATTTTAGAGAGAGAGAGCGTACGAGCTGAATGAGGGTCAGAGGGAGAGAGAGAATCCTCAGGCAGATTCCCTGCTCAACACAGAGTGCCACATGGGACTCAGTCCCAGGACCCTGACATCACAACCTGAGCTGAAATCAACAGTAGGACACTCAACGACAGATCCACCCAAGTGCCCCTAGACATGATCATTTCAAAGAAAAACAAGTCTGGTATTTTTTAACCAGCTTTTAGCTACATTGGACATATTACTCCTGATGTTTTATAGAAATTGTAGCTACAAATGCAGATATCAGCGTCTATTATCTACACATGCCCACAAAGCATCTGGTAAGCCTGCAGGTAGTAATATATGACTATGTTGGCAAGAAAAAGACTGGACAGAGCAGTTTCTCATGTAAAATCAAGAAATAGGCTTTCAAATGAACAGTAAGCCCGACTATTTGATTTTAAAGTCATGATCTTAGAGACATTTATTCGTAAATAGTTAATTTATGATTTTCTGAAATATCATAGCGCTCAAAATACTGTCTTCTCTTTGTCATATGTCATGCCATGGTGAGATTATGTGGGATTACTTCCTGTCAATTGTCTTTCACCTTTACTACCTTCAAGTTATTCAAGCAAAAATAATCCCCTCTTTTTTTTTCTAAGCAGAAATCACTTTATACTGCAGTGATTTATGTATTTATGGATTTTTAAGGATTTAGAGAAAAGAAAAGCAGACACAGACTTAGGTTGGGAGAAACCTAAATGAAAGAAATATTGTGTATGTAATTAAAACTTGACCTCTATTTTTCTGATCTTTCAAAATCAGACAGAGATGTTAAACTTCAAAGACTTTTTTTTTTTTTTTTTTTTTTGGTCTAAAATGCCTAAATGCACGTCTGAGAGGAGAGTATACCTCTGCATCATTTCTTTGTTCTTTCTTTCAATCAGGCTTACAAGTGACTTCGGAGGAGGCCTAGCCTGCAGCCAAGTCCTGCTTGCATGCTGTGGGAAGCAGAGTGTGGCTGTATTCACACCACACCAAGTGCATACACTCAATATGATAAAACAGTGCCAGAATCTTGAGGTTTTATTTAAAAGGTACATAGAAGTCCCCGCTTCTAGTTGGCTAAGTAAGTGCATGGCGTTTTTTCCCTCCAAGGTCACATAGCCTAGAAATTCTCTGGACATTGTATACTACTTAGCACAAACGCAGCATGAGAGTATTTATTTTTATTCTTTTCCCTTTATATAAATTAAAATGTCACAGCATTTTTATGCTAATAGCATTTTTATGCAAATAGAGTCTGTCAATTTATATTCATATTAAACATTGTTATTCATTCTCCATTTTTGTAACTGAATGCAAATATTGAGCATACTTACAAGATGAAAGTTCCACTAGTAATGGTTAACCCCATTCTACCTTTCCCACTGCCCTGATTGTTTCCTGCATAAGTGTTCCAATTAATGCAAAAGACACAAATTCATTCCTATTAAATATAATGAAAAAAAAGGCAAATAGAAAGAAAGATCTTTGTGTTTGTAAAGACTGTTTGCTCTCTGGTCACCTAGGAAGTTTATTGATTCAGTCCAAGCCTGGACTGTTATATTTGCTCTGGATATGTACTAGCAAAGTTTTCTCATCTCATTATTTTGTGATATTATGCATTCTCAACAGCATATTTGTATTCAGTGTGTGAGGTATCCTACATGTTTCCATATATACCCTTTGTACCTACACCTCTTTATTCCTTGTTTAATAAAATCATCTCAGAGGCAAGCAGAGCAGACTAAATAAATAAGAGCTCATCATGAAAATGACTTGCAAATTCAATATGTAGTCATACCCACTGGCAGTATGATTCTATCCATAGATGCACCTGTGTTGTTAAGGAGGTGATGGACCTGGAGTTAAAGTGGGCTTAATTACAAAAGGGATATGAGAATATTATGAAATTCATTACAACCGCCCTCTAGAGCCAAAATCAATATGTTTGTTTATGGCATGAATTTGCAAGTAACTTTAACAGAATGACTAGGTCCGGGTGAAACATATTAAGGAATTCATTTGAATAAGTTTCTGGTCTGTAGACTAGGTATAAAAAAGTACAACGGAATAAAACAGAATAAATATATATATACGTAGTTCTATTCCTAAGACTGCTGGTCAGAAACATAGCTAAAAGATTTTAAGCAAGTTAGTTATTATTGCGCCTCTGAAATAAAAAAAAATCATAAAACAAATAGAAAACTCTGGATTCACTTTGGATGTTCAATATCCAACAGTATCAGTGACATTTAACATATCTCCTGTGACATGGGAAAATAGTGAAAAGACATCATCCCAGATGAGCTACTTATGAAGAGTTTATGGAAATGGCTGGCATACATTATGGGTGGATGAAGAAATTACATGAAGAAAGTAGCAGTCATGTTTTCTTAAAGAATTTCTATCATATAAACTAAAATTTCTTGCTATTTGGAATTTCCAGAAAAGTATGTAGTTAGCAAATATTAAAATGTATCTAATAAAATACTTTTAGAATCCTCCATTCCCCAAATGGAGAAGGGAAGTGAGTACTGAACCTTCCTCAGTATTGCTACTTTATATGAGAATAGATTATTTCAAAAGATGCTGATCATAAAGTGGCTGAACAATAACATCTACCCCACACAGTAGATTATTATGGTGTTTCCTCATTATCTCAGGTTTAGAATGAAATATGGGACAGAGAAGCAAGGGACTTTCTCACAGATTTATAAGAATGAAGGACGTTGGAAACAGCTTCATGGAAAATAGCAAAATAAACTGACTAAATGAGCTAACTAAAGTATTGAAGGATAGACAGAAAACTTGATGTCTGTTGGGAGTAAAAGGAACAATTTTTATAGGATGATGCAAATCTCTAAAGCGGTGTGTTTTTTTCTCCATCAGTAATCAGGAATTATTTTCATGTTATGATATCCAAAATTCGACATGTTAAATAGTTCCCCCCAAATTGTTATAAATTGACAAATAAACCAGATGGATCATGATGGCAATTGAATGTACAATTGTGCTGCTCAGAAAAAGGAATGTCAGATTTATCTCTTCATTTTAGGTTATTTTACCAATACTTGTTTTATAAAGTTAAACATATTTTAGTCTCTGGGAAAGCCAGACGGGACTAAAGGTTGAATGTAAAGAATGCCTTGGAATTGTATATGAAGTATCAGGCTTCTGAAGTTGATATTTAGTGTAAGCCAAATAATGGGAAGAGAAGGAGTTCACCTCCCGATTATCAAGCAATGAGTAGAAAACATTGCTTCTAAAAATCATGTTCAGCATAGCAGAGGCAGTATGCTTCTAGAGGGTACAGCAATCATAGCCTGCCTGAGTAGTAATCCCGATACCTCATCTACTTAGTCAAGGCACTTAAGTACCTACTATACGGCAGTATTCTCATCTGTGACATGGGGATTATGAAATAGCCATCCAGTGTGCTTTTATAAAAATTAAATGAGTTAGTCTTAGAAGGCATTTAGAACAGTGACTGGAAGATAATAAATACAATACTGGTATTTGTTTAATAAGTAAGTGCTGCCCAAAAAAGTTTATTAAATATTCTGTGTCCTATGAGACATCAAAATATATAAAGATCGGCAACATCTATAGCATCCCTGCTATTATTGCTATTAAAAAAAATATGTAACCTTGCTGGACTTTATTAAGATGAAGAACTTCTTCTCTGCAAAAGACGATTATCAAGAGATTTAGAAGACAAGCCACAGACTGGGAGAAAACACTTGCAAAAAGCATATCTGATAAACGAGCATTATTCAAAATACATAAAGAACTTTTAAAATTCAACAATAAGAAAACCAACAACCTGATTAAAACAAGTTCCAAAGACCTTAACAGGAATCTCATCAAAGATGATATACAGATGGCAAATAAGCATATGAAAAGATGTTCCATCACATGTCATCAGAGAAATGCAAATTAAGACAACAATGAGTTACCACTACACACCTATGAGAACGTCCAAAATCTGGAACACAGGCAAGTGAAAATAGTAGCAAGGATGTGGATTGAGAGGAATTCAGATTTGCAGCTGGTGGGAATACAAAATGGAACAGCCCCTTTGGAAAATGGCAAGAGAAAGAAGAGGAAGAGAGTGGCTGGTACTCTACAACATAGACAAGTGCCTAAGGAGTTTAGTTCAACTTTGTAAATGTTCATTAACTTTTCCAGAAATCAGCCTTCTGGTTCAGTGAATATTAGTCACCTGCTGTGAAATAAAAGATAATTTATTTATTTTTGAATGATTTCAAGGTGTATTTTCATCTAAAAGGCATACAAACTCAAAAAATCACTTTTAAAGGAAGGCAATTTATAAATTTCTTTTGAAGATGAGCTGTAAACACAGAGTAAACTTCATTAATTTAAATAATTGAAGGAGAAAAAAATTTTTTACATAAGTCTGAAAATTAGGTTGGCAGAAATTTGACTATTTTAATTCTCCCTGGACTTAACTCTGATAAATAAATGCAAATTGTAAAATTATCACATTGTTTGTATACAAATGAATCTTCCTAAAGTGCTTAAAAATGATTAAATGACTTCAATATTTTGTATCCCGCTCCTCCACCCCAGCACTGTGAAGAAATATCTATTAAAATTTGAACAATTTACATAAACTTTCCAGGGCTTAGTTTACTTGTTTCCGAAACGGGATAAAGTTTAATGGTTTCTGGAATCCCTGGGTGGCGCAGCGGTTTGGCGCCTGCCTTTGGCCCAGGGCGCGATCCTGGAGACCCGGGATCGAATCCCACGTCGGGCTCCCTGTGCATGGAGCCTGCTTCTCCCTCTGCCTGTGTCTCTGCCTCATTCTCTCTCTCTCTGTGACTATCACAAATAAATAAAAATTAAAAAAAATAAAAATAAAGTTTAATGGTTTCTAATTTCCATTCACACCTCCTCAATTTTTTCTGTGATCTACTATGTTATTTAAAATTTAAAATTAAAATTATAATAATAAAAATAAAATACAATTTAAAATTAGTTTGAAATAACATTTCAAATTACTGGAAAAGAAATACTTGGGTTTCTGGTTTCTTGTCATACCCCCTCCCCACTCGTACTGAGAAAGAGAGAGAGAGAGAAAGAGAGAAAGAGGGATTGTAAGAAAAACAGATAAATACTTGGGTTATCTAGCTCTCTATCATGGCATAATTTCCTAAACCCAACAGCTGAACTCTACTTACTTGATCCATCTAGCCAAGAAAGGAAGAGAGTATGTTTGAAGATAAAATATAAGTAAAACTTGAGCTCTACTCACAAGTCTACATTGTGGGACCATGGGAAAGTTGCTCTGAGCTCTAGCGCCATCATCAATGAAGCAGAACTGGGGGTGGTAAATAATAAAACTGACACTACTGTTCTGCGTGGTTCATTTCAGTAAGTCTTCCCCATATCTCATTGGTCAGATAGGGCACACAGATATGGAGTCTCTAAACTGTTATCACAAAATAAAAATTAAATTGGCTTAGAATAATAATTCTCTTTTTTAAAAGATTTTATTCATTCATTGATTCATTCATTCATGAGAGACACACAGAGAGAGAGAGGCAGAGACACAGGCAGAGGGAGAAGCAGGCTCCATGCACCAGGATCCCAATGTGGGACTCGATCCTGGGTCTCCAGGATCACACCCTGGGTGGAAGGCAGACACTCAACCAACCACTGAGCCACCCAGGCATCCCTAGAATAATAGTTCTTCTCTGGAAATTCACATCCATCAGGGAAGTAGAGAAATTATATCATGATTCTGTTAAGAAAGAAAAATAGAGATAGATATGGAGATGAGAGAGCGCTGAGAGACAGAATATTAATGAGGTAGTCAACCTCTAGATTATCTACTGCATAACATATTTCAAGTGTCTTCATTGTGTTCCAGCCAGCTAGGGCTAGGGAAGTGTGCACTGTACAATCATACCCTCCATTTCATTGTGAAAAATGTGCCCCATCTTTTATCAGAAAATTTTTTAGGGGTGCCTGGGTCGATCAGTCAGTAAAGGGTCTGACTCTTGATTTTGGCTCAGGTCATGATCTTAGGGTCATGGGATCAAGCCCTGCACTGGGTTCCATGCTGGGCAGGGAGCCTGCTTAAGATTCTCTCACTCCCTCTCGCTCTGCTCCTCCCACCCCTGTGCACATGCATGCTCATGCTATCTCTGAAAGAGAGGAGAGATAGAGAGAGAGAGAGAGAGAGAGAGAGAAATGAAAAAAAGAAAGAAAGAAGAAAGAAAGAAGAAAGAAAGAAAGAAGAAAAGAAAGAAAGAAAGAAAGAAAGAAAGAAAGAAGAAAGAAAGAAAGAAAGAAAGAAGAAAGAAAGAAAGAAAAAGAAGAAGAAAGAAAGAAGAAGGAAAGAAAGGAAAGAAAGAAAGAAGAAGAAGAAAGAAAGAAGAAAGAAAAAGAAAGAAAAGAGAGAGAAAGAAAAACTTTTCAGAACAGTAGTGTCAGTTTTATTATTTACCACCCCCAGTTCTGCTTCATTGATGATGGCGCTAGAGCTCAGAGCAACTTTCCCATGGTCCACAATGTAGACTTGTGAGTAGAGCTCAAGTTTTACTTATATTTTATCTTCAAACATACTCTCTTCCTTTCTGGCTAGATGGATCAAGTAAGTAGAGTTCAGCTGTTGGGTTTAGGAAATTATGCCATGATAGAGAGCTAGATAACCCAAGTATTTATCTGTTTTTCTTACAATCCCTCTTTCTCTCTTTCTCTCTCTCTCTCTTTCTCAGTACGAGTGGGGAGGGGTATGACAAGAAACCAGAAACCCAAGTATTTCTTTTCCAGTAATTTGAAATGTTATTTCAAACTAATTTAAATTGTATTTTATTTTTATTATTATAATTTTAATTTTAAATTTTAAATAACATAGTAGATCACAGAAAAATTGAGGAGGTGTGAATGGAAATTAGAAACCATTAAACTTTATTTTTATTTTTTTTAATTTTTATTTATTTGTGATAGTCACAGAGAGAGAGGAATGAGGCAGAGACACAGGCAGAGAGAAGCAGGCTCCATGCACGGGAGCCCGACGTGGGTTCGATCCCGGGTCTCCAGGATCGCGCCCTGGGCCAAAGGCAGGCGCCAAACCGCTGCGCCACCCAGGGATTCCAGAAACCATTAACTTTATCCCGTTTCGGAAACAAGTAAACTAAGCCCTGGAAAGTTTATGTAAATTGTTCAAATTTTAATAGATATTTCTTCACAGTGCGGGGGTGGAGAGCGGGATACAAAATATTGAAGTCATTTAATCATTTTTAAGCACTTTAGGAAGATTCATTTGTAACAAACAATGTGATAATTTTACAATTTGCATTTATTTATCAGAGTTAAGTCCAGGGAGAATTAAAATAGTCAAATTTCTGCCAACCTAATTTTCAGACTTATGTAAAAAATTTTCTCCTTCTTTTTAAATTAATGAAGTTTACTCTGTGTTACAGCTCATCTTCAAAAGAAATTTAAAATTGCCTTCCTTTAAAATGATTTTTGAGTTTGTATGCCTTTTAGATGAAAATACACCTTGAAATCATTCAAAAATATAAATTATCTTTTATTTCACAGCAGGTGACTAATTTCACTGAACCAGAAGGCTGATTTCTGGAAAAGTTATGAACATTTACAAAGTTGAACTAAACTCCTTAGGCACTGTCTATGTTGTAGAGTACCAGCCACTCTCTTCCTCTTCTTTCTCTTGCCATTTTCCAAAGGGGCTGTTCCATTTTGTATTCCCACCAGCTGCAAATCTGAATTCCTCTCAATCCACATCCTTGCTACTATTTTCACTTGCCTTGTTTCCAGATTTTGGACGTTCTCATAGGTGTGTAGTGGTAACTCATTGTTGTCTTAATTTGCATTTCTCTGATGACATGTGATGGAACATCTTTTCATATGCTTATTGCCATCTGTATATCATCTTTGATGAGATTCCTGTTAAGGTCTTTGGAACTTGTTTTAATCAGGTTGTTGGTTTTCTTATTGTTGAATTTTAAAAGTTCTTTATGTATTTTGAATTGCTCGTTTATCAGATATGCTTTTTGCAAGTGTTTTCTCCCAGTCTGTGGCTTGTCTTCTAAATCTCTTGATAATCGTCTTTTGCAGAGAAGAAGTTCTTCATCTTAATAAAGTCCGCAAGGTTACATATTTTTTTTAATAGCAATAATAGCAGCGGATGCTATAGATGTTGCCGATCTTTATATATTTTGATGTCTCATAGGACACAGAATATTTAATAAACTTTTTTGGGCACACTTACTTATTAAACAAATACCAGTATTGTATTTATTATCTTCCAGTCACTGTTCTAAATGCCTTCTAAGACTAACTCATTTAATTTTTATAAAAGCACACTGGATGGCTATTTCATAATCCCCATGTCACGATGAGAATACTGCCGTATAGTAGGTACTTAAGTGCCTTGACTAAGTAGATGAGTGTACGGGATTACTACTCAGGCACTATGATTGCTGTACCCTCTAGAAGCATACTGCCTCTGCTATGCTGAACATGATTTTTGAAGCAATGTTTTCTACTCATTGCTTGATAATCGGGAGGTGAACTCCTTCTCTTCCCATTTTTGGCTTACACTAAATATCAACTTCAGAAGCCTGATACTTCATATACAATTCCAAGGCATTCTTTACATTCACCTTTAGTCCCGTCTGGCTTCCCAGAGACTAAAATATGTTTAACTTTATAAAACAAGTATTGGTAAAATAACCTAAAATGAAGAATAAATCTGACATTCCTTTTTCTGAGCAGCACAATTGTATTCAATTGCCATCATGATCCATCTGGTTTATTTGTCAATTTATAACAATTTGGGGGGAACTATTTAACATGTCGAATTTTGGATATCATAACATGAAAATAATTCCTGATTACTGATGGAGAAAAAAACACACCGCTTTAGAGATTTGCATCATCCTATAAAATTGTTCCTTTACTCCCAACAGACATCAATTTTTCTGTCTATCCTTCAATACTTTAGTTAGCTCATTTAGTCAGTTTTATTTGCTATTTTCCATGAAGCTGTTTCCAACGTCCTTCATTCTTATAAATCTGTGAGAAAGTCCCTTGCTTCTCTGTCCCATTTTCATTCTAAACCTGAGATAATGAGGAAACACCATAATACTCTTGTGGGGTAGATGTTATTGTTCAGCCACTTTATGATCAGCATCTTTTGAAATAATCTATTCATATAAAGTAGCAAAACTGAGGAAGGTTCAGTACTCACTTCCCTTCTCCATTTGGGGAATAGGATTCTAAAAGTATTTTATTAGATACATTTTAATATTTGCTAACTACATACTTTTCTGGAAATTCCAAATAGCAAGAAATTTTAGTTTAATGATAGAAATTCTTTAAGAAAACATGACTGCTACTTTCTTCATGTAATTTCTTCATCCACCCATAATGTATGCCAGCCATTTCCATAAACTCTTCATAATAGCTCATCGGGATGATGTCTTTTCACTATTTTCCCATGTCACAGGAGATATGTTAAATGTCACTGATACTGTTGGATTTGAACATCCAAATGAATCCAGAGTTTTCTATTTGTTTTATGATTTTTTTTTATTTCAGAGGCGCAATAATAACTAACTTGCTTAAAATCTTTTAGCTATGTTTCTGACCAGCAGTCTTAGGAATAGAACTACGTATATATATATTTATTCTGTTTTATTCCGTTGTGTACTTTTTTATACCTAGTCTACAGACCAGAAACTTATTCAATGAATTCCTTAATATGTTTCACCCGGACCTAGTCATTCTGTTAAAGTTACTTGCAAATTCATGCCATAAACAAACATATTGATTTTGGCTCTAGAGGGCGGTTGTAATGAATTTCATAATATCTCATATCCCTTTTGTAATTAAGCCCACTTTAACTCCAGGTCCATCACCTCCTTAACAACACAGGTGCATCTATGGATAGAATCATACTGCCAGTGGGTATGACTACATATTGAATTTGCAAGTCATTTTCATGATGAGCTCTTATTTTTTAGTCTGCTCTGCTGCCTCTGAGATGATTTTATTAAACAAGGAATAAAGAGGTGTAGGTACAAAGGGTATATATGGAAACATGTAGGATACCTCACACACTGAATACAATATGCTGTTGAGAATGCATAATATCACAAAATAATGAGATGAGAAAACTTTGCTAGTACATATCCAGAGCAAATAAACAGTCCAGGCTTGGACTGAATCAATAAACTTCCTAGGTGACCAGAGACAAACAGTTCTTTACAAACACAAAGATCTTTCTTTCTATTGCCTTTTTTTCATTATATTAATAGGAATGAATTTGTGCTTTTCATTAATTGGAACACTTTGCAGGAAACAATCAGGCAGTGGGGAAAGGTAGAATGGGGTTAACCATTACATGGAACTTTCACTTGTAAGTATGCTCAATATTTGCATTCAGTTACAAAAATGGAGAATGAATAACAATGTTTAATATGAATATAAATTGACAGACTCTATTTGCATAAAAATGCTATTAGCATAAAAATGCTGTGACATTTTAATTATATATAAGGGAAAAGAATAAAAATAAATACTCTCATGCTGCGTTTGTGCTAGTAGTATACAATGTCCAGAATTTCTAGGCTATGTGACCTTGGAGGAAAAAACGCCATCACTTACTTGCCAACTAGAAGCGGGGACTTCTATGTACCTTTTAAATAAAACCTCAAGATTCTGGCACTGTTTTATCATATTGAGTGTAGCACTTGGTGTGGTGTGAATACAGCCACACTCTGCTTCCCACAGCATGCAAGCAGGACTTGGCTGCAGGCTAGGCCTCCTCCGAAGTCACTTGTAAGCCTGATTGAAAGAAAGAACAAAGAAATGATGCAGAGGTATACTCTCCTCTCAGACGTGCATTTAGGCATTTTAGACCAAAAAAAAAAAAAAAAAAAAGTCTTTGAAGTTAACATCTCTGTCTGATTTTGAAAGATCAGAAAAATAGAGGTCAAGTTTTAATTACATACACATATTTCTTTCATTTAGGTTTCTCCCAACCTACTTGTGTGTCTGCTTTCTTTTCTCTAAATCCTTAAATCCATAATACATAAATCACTGCAGTATAAAGTGATTTCTGCTTAGAAAAAAAAGAGGGGATTATTTTTGCTTGAATAACTTGAAGGTAGTAAAGTGTGAAGACAATTGACAGGAAGTAATCCCACTAATCTCACCATGCATGACATATGACAAAGAGAAGACAGTATTTTGAGCGCTATGATATTTCAGAAAATCATAAATTAACTATTTACGAATAAATGTCTCTAGATCATGACTTTAAAATCAAATAGTCGGGCTTACTGTTCATTTGAAAGCCTATTTCTTGATTTCATTGAGAAAACTGCTCTGTCCATTCTTTTCTTGCCAACATAGTCATATTTACTACCTGCAGGCTTACCAGATGCTTTGTGGGCATGTGTAGATAATAGACGCTGATATCTGCATTGTAGCTACAATTTCTATAAACATCAGAGTAATAGTCCAATGTAGCTAAAAGCTGGTTAAAAAATCCAGACTTGTTTTTCTTTGAAATGATCATGTCTAGGGGCACTTGGGTGGATCTGTCGTTGAGTGTCCTACTGTGATTTCAGCTCAGGTTGTGATGTCAGGGTCCTGGGACTGAGTCCCATGTGGCACTCTGTGTTGGACAGGGAATCTGCCTGAGGATTCTCTCTCTCCCTCTGACCCTCATTCAGCTCGTACGCTCTTCTCTCTAAAATAATAAATCTTTAAATATATAAATAAGTATAGATATATAAATGACCATGTATATAAAATAGTGGCATCATGTTACACATGATACTCCTGAGAGGCATATTGATGAAGAGGAGCAGCAGCCTCATTTGATGCACAGGACTAGATTTTATTTTTTTAAAAATCCATTAACTATCTACTTTTTAAATTGGAAAGTGATTCATGAACAAAAATACTTTCTGGTCATAAATATATACAACTGATCACTGTTCAGTTTGAACAATCAGTGGTTAGGTCAATTATATTCAAACAAATAATTGTAATAAAAAAAAACACATTTGACCATATTAAAAAAAAAGGGTGTAAAATGTGATGTCAATATTAGGAGAAAAATATCCAATGATAATAGTAGTTCAAAGTTTGTTGATAATCAAGGCTACTATGGAAGAAAAATCTGTCCTGATTATGTGTTAGACTATATTATAATTTACACTAAATTTTATGATCTTAAAGTTTTTTTTAGTCAGCATATTTATGTAATGACTGATTCTACCTAGTTACATTTCTTTAAATATTTATATCTTATAAATATTTCCACTTATATACCTTATTTTAATAGGTGTCTAACTATAAGATTATAGCCTAACCAGTGTTATGAAATGGACCTCCATAATTTTAGTAGTAGTAGTAGTTGTAGTAGTATTGCAGAATGGGGTCTGACATGACTATATTTTTGGTATTAATTCTTATAAACATGTTTTCTTGGCTTAGGACAAACATTTTTAAGAATGAGAAAACTCTTTCCTTTTAAAGATATATGTTGTCGGGCAGCCTGGGTGGCTCAGCAGTTTAGCGCTGCCTTCAGCCCAGGGCGTGACCTCGGAGTCCTGGATTGAGTCCTGAGTGGGGCTCCCTGCATGGAGCCTGTTTCTCCTCTGCCTTGTCTCTGCCTCTCTCTCTGTCTCTTCTCTCTGTGTGTCTGTCATGAATAATAAATAATATCTTAAAAAGAAAAAGAATAATGATGTAAACTGCAAGTTCGGTATCTCATTGTGAAATTAAGTGTGTGAAGTTGCCTGAAGGAATCATTCCTGACCCTCACATCAAATAAGTTTGGAGTGGACAAAGAAATGAAAAGTAAAATATTTCAATACTCACCTTATTGTATCATCGAGATAATGAAGTGTCCCTTTTTTACAATGCAAATAATTTAGACATAATTTTGAATTCTGTACAAAACATGAGTCAGAACACTACTGTTGAATTAAAAGTAGGAAATCTTATCTATGAAATAATTTAAGTGCTCTACATAAGCCTAAAACAACTCATTGAAATATGAAATCACAATTTTTTTTTCTATGTTATAAGAAACGATTGTCACTCGATAGTGTCGGGACAGCCATGCTCTGAAGTTACCTTCCTCCACATGTGTCTGTAAGAGGCCAAGAATCAAAATAATTTAATGGAGCTTATGAATAATGAACAAGCAATCATATTTAAATGAAAGTTTACTCATATCTTCATTTCGTGTTTTGATTTATGGAAGATATTAAGTCCTCCCATTTTATTTCACTGTTGTTCATCTCTCCTTTGTCTTTTCACTGCTTTATATACCCTAGAATTGTCACAATTCCCTGTTCTTATCTCTCCAGCTGGTTGTTCTGGAAGCATGTTCCCACATTATCAACCTGTATTTAGTGCATTTAAAATAAACATAAGAAAGTAGGTGTGAAATATATTAAATTAAAATGAATTTTCACAATGCTGTAAAAAGGCTGTTAAGGCATTAGAAATGTCTTCTCTTTGGAAGTAGTCCGAGAAACACAGCCTTAAGTTTCAATAGCATTTCGCTTGAAGCAAAAGGAAAAGGAAGATATTCCTTCTGGTGTGCATTACCACATTCAAGGCAAAACAGTTCTAAATAAGTTTAGATAAAAAGGGTGTTTGGTACAGAAATAAATATAGATTGAAATGATGGTTGACAGAAGACTGTGGAAGCTGAGCCACTAGACCAAATAGCTTTTTATTGACATATAAGCAATAGAGACGTGGTTAATCAAAGTTTTTTTTTTTAATTTTTATTTATTTATGATAGTCACACAGAGAGAGAGAGAGGCAGAGACACAGGCAGAGGGAGAAGCAGACTCCATGCACCGGGAGCCCACATGGGACTCGATCCCGGTCTCCAGGACCGTGCCCTGGGCCAAAGGCAGGCGCCAAACCGCTGCGCCACCCAGGGATCCCCTCATCAAAGTCTTCTTTCCTGCTTTCTTCCCATGTCAGTGGAAGGGAAAATATCATGTGACTTCTCCCATGCCCATAAAAAAACAGAAAAGAGATGAAATAAGAGATATGCTGCCTTGAATGGAGCACCATACTTAGGCATACTTTAGAGAGGTTGTCCTCTGTTTCATCTCCTCCTGAAGAAGTGTTCTGGAAAAGCCATCTACCAACTTCTTACTTTTTTTTGTAGCAAAGCAAATGACTTCATGTTACTATATCTTCACACAAGATTCAGGAATATATAAAGTCATTAAAAGAGTGGTTCAGGAATGAAGATGTTTTGGTGTTATAACTAACAAAAAAAAAAATTCTTCTCACTGTCAGAAGTTGAAACTCAGAGTGACTTTTTCCTTTTTTTGTGAATGGGCAAAAATGTCAATCAAGCAATATTAACTGACTCTCTGTCCTTTGGATTCTTCCACAGAGAAAATAAATGTCTTTTAAGAGAATTAAACTACATGAATGACCTTATTTCAAAAGTCATATCATGGATATTTACACAGTTCTGCATTTAAATAAGTTGTCCATGTTTAGAAAGTCCAAGGGAATGTGCAACATTATTTCTCAGTATTTAATTTAATTTTATAAACAAGTTCTTGTTTTTCAGGTCTTTTATCATAAACTAATTATATCATTACATTTTTCCAAACAATTAATTACAGAATTCTATCTACAGTACAGTGGCAGTGTAAAAAGCTTCTATTCATTCATTAATATTATTTTAGGTCTACTGTGTGCACGTACTACCCTAGGAACTATGGATTCATGGTACTAAGACAGGCTGAACACTGATCTTCATGGAATTTTTATTCTATATGATTCTGCTGGTGTCTTGTCAATTTGGGCTGCTATAACACTACCATAGCCACTGGGGCTTAAACAATAACATTTATTTCTCTCAGTTCTGGAGACTAGAAAGACCATGATAAATGTGTTGGGAGATTTGGTTCTGATGAGAGCCTTTTTCCTGGTTTGCAGGTAATCACTTTTTACTGTATCCCTCGTATGGTGGAGAGAGAACACTGGGTTTTCTTCCTCTGCTTACAGGGCACTAATTCTCCATGGAGCTTGACCCTCATGACCTCATCTAAACCTAATTACCTCTCAAAGGCCCCCACTTCCTATTTATTCATCAGTAATATTGTGACTTAACATGAGAAATATATATTGGTCTTTCACCCCACTTTCTGGCTCAGAGTTCCTAAAACTATTGGATTTAATCTAATTGAAGGAATCAATAAAGGTAACTTTTGTTTTGATAATGAGGGGACTTTTGGAAAGTGCCTAAGATTGTGAACTAGTTGCCAAGAGAACCAACCCTATGATTAGAGGATTGGAATTTTCAGTACCCCCCACCCCACCTTCAGGAGGGAATCCATCACCAATGGCCAATAATGTAATCAATCATGTCTATAGATTGAAGTCTCCATAAAAGCCTTGGAGGTCAGGTTTCAGAAACTTCCAGGTTAATGAAAATGGAGATGCTGAGAGATGGTAGATTGGAGAGGATTTCATAAAACAGTACAGAATGGTGGTCACAGGACTAGGGAAAGGAGAAATGGGGAATGTGGTCCAAAGGCCCAAACTTTCAGTTGTAAGAGAACAAGTTCTGAGGATCTAATGTCAGCATGATAACTAGGTTACCAGTATAGTATTGTACCTTGAAAGTTACTGAGAGATCATCCTAAACCTTCTGACCACAAAGTCACACACAAAGAGTCAATTATGTGAGATATGTGATGTGTTAATCCTTGGTGTAGATAATCATTCTGCAACGTATACGTATATTCAATCATCACATTGTACATGTTAATAGGTTCAATTATACGTTTCATTACCCCAATTAAGTAGGAAAATAAAATAAAATAAACTATAGAAACAAAAGAAGGTAAAATGTGAGATAAGCTCTTCTGGTTCCCAGACAGCTTGATGAGAAATGATTAAGATTTCCAACCTACACATTTACCACCCTCATTTCAAAATTTTGACTGAAAATTAGCTATACATTTCAATGTGCCCCATGGTTTGGATGAAAGGGATATCTAGCAACAGGAGGCCAAAATGGGATTCAAGTGCCCTAAGACTAGTAAGAGGAATAGAAGCCAGCGGCCTGCAGCTATCAACCAGGCCAGGGAGACAGTGCAAATGAAATTGAAGAGCCTTAGAAATTAAGTAAACCTCAGCATTAGGGTAAAGAGAAGAGGGAGGAAATTCAGAATAAATAAATATTATTGCCAAAAAATTTGATCTGCAACCCCTGATTTTTTTTTTTTTTTTAATTGATTGAGGAAAAACATTGACATTACTGGATTATTTACCTTGCTAGTGAACTCAACAGGAGCTCATGAACCAAGATAAATTCTATTATAGCACAAATAAGGTAGATCCTTTTTGTGGACATTTGAGATTTGAGTGTGGATTACATCTCTGCCTATATTCTGTTTTTACAGTTTTGTCCGGATTAATTCTGTCCTTTAAATTCTCCTTCTGAGTCCCTTTCATTGGCTCTCCACAGGAACTCATTGCCCTCAAGTCTCATGATGCATTGGCTATAGCACTCTAATTTTGCCTGGTCCTCTCAAAAAAATCCATGTTCTGGACCTTTCTCACCCCTCATCATAATTGCATTCACTCCATCAAAATTTACATGCTCCATGTGCCACTATTTCTGGCTTGAAAAAAATACTAACATCAATCAATTTAAAACCTGCCATATAAAGAATTATAAAGGTATCAGTGTACTAAGCCTGGAACATTGTGGCCTTTAGATATTTAGATGGTAGTTATTTTGAAGAGGAATTTGTTGAGGATGACTTCAATTGAAATTTGTGACATTATATCTGCACTTACTACTAAATTGTAAAGGTGTACCATTAAACCTACTTTAGGGACTAAGCAATTCTGGAGAGCCCTCTCTAAGTGTGCCACCACCCGGGACAGTTGGCACATGTAATTAGGAGCATTTGAAACACACA